>NW_022437647.1:0-31232 GCF_009761245.1 Sapajus apella
AAAGTTCAGAAATAATCTAGGTGGTGTATTACTGTTTTTTCACATTGCTATAAAGAGCTTCCCAATACTGGTTAATTTATAAAAGAAATAGTTTTAGTTGACTCATAGTTCCACACAGCTGAGGAGGCATCATGAAACTTACAATTATGGCAGAGGAGAAGCCGGCACCTTCTTCACAAGGTGGCAGGAGAGAGAGGAGTGAGCAAAAGAGGAATTTCCAAATACTTATAAAACCATCAGATCTTGTTACATATGGGAAACTGCCTCCGTGGTCCAATCACCTCCCACAAGGTCTCTCTCTCAACACCTGAGGATCATAATTCAAGATGAGATTTGGGTGGGAACACAGATCCTAACCATATCAGGTGACAAGGATGGGAAAAAATAATGTGAACACTAAATGTGTATTTGGAAGTGCTACAGCTACCAGTATCTCTTCAGGTGTCTAATATCATTCCTATCTTGTAATTTTAATAGATGTAGAACAATTTAATTAAGTCAAAATGGCTAATGTATTTTGTCAAGTTATGAGAAAAATATTGCCCAGTATCCATTGATTCAATATTTCACTATTATTTTAGAATATATTACATCCATTGTATGTAACCTGTTTTTAAAGAGTTGCTGAACAAATACTTATTTTTCCTATTTCAGGAACGGATTGTCTTGGTGTACCGAGGTTTCCAAATGCCATACCCGAGGGAGAGACGAAGAATTCATATAGGTCGGGTGAGCAGGTGACTTACACTTGTGCAGAGTTTTACCAAATGGATGGACCCAGTACTGTAACGTGTATTAATAGGAGATGGACGGGAAGGCCAACATGCAGAGGTATTTGATGAATTTTTAAAATGTATTTATATAAAGTGTGGTCCCTGCTCAGTGGCGCCTGCCTGTAATCCCAGCACCTTGGGAGACCAAGGTGGGTGGATCACTTCAGGTCAGCAGTTTGAGACCAGCCTGGCCTCCATGGTAAAACCCCATCTCTATGAAAAATATTAAAAAAATGTAGTGGGGCATGGTGGCTTGTGTCTGTATTCCCAGCTACTGGGGAGGCTGAGGCAGGAGAACACTTGAACCAGGGAGATGAAGGTTGAAGTGAGCCAAGATCACATAACTACACTCCAACCAGGGTGACACAGTGACATTCTGCCTAAAAAAAAGAAGATAAAATAAATAAATAGATAAGTAAAATTTATTTATATAAAGTGTCTTTGGCAATAAAATATAGAATTGTCTCCAACATCATTTAAAATGAATATAAATTAAGTTTTTAGGGCAGGACAAAATAGATATATCCCTAAAAATAACTGAGTATTTGATTGTTAACCTTAGCCCAATACTTCTCAAAGTGTGGTCCCTACACCAGCAGTGTCATCATCTTCTAGGAGATTGCTGGAAATGAAAATTAAATTTCATAAGCTCATTCTAGACATACAGATCAAAAGTCTTGAAATAGGAACTGGTTTACCAACCCCTCCAGGGAATTCTATGCACACTTCTGTGAGAAGCATTGCTATGTACATTCTCAGACTTCTCATTATTACTAAATATTACTAAATAAATACTAATTAGTACTATACTATTATTATTAATCATGGACTTGAAACTGTCTGATGAATGTTGCATTGTTCAGCATAGTATCCTTAAACATTGGCAATTAAATTACCTGAAGTTATTTTTATTATTTTAGACTTATTTTCTCTTATTTTTCCACATCTCCAATTTGGATCCTTTTATTATCCACTCTTCTTCTCCTTTAACTTGGGTAATTTTCAAAATGTGTTTTTAACTCTTCGCTGATTTGCTAGGAAAATGCCTGTTTGTGTTTATTTTTAAGAGACAAAATGTGTAAGCAGGATGATTGCCAACCCAAATCTGATGCCACATAATCTATTCATTTTATTTTTTTGCATTTCATAAATTAATGTTAAATGCATAGAACTGGTAATATTTATGCTACTCAAACTCGAAGAGAGATATCCAGGAAAGCTTCCATTTATACTGGCTTCCAGAAGGAAAAAAGGTCTATCAGTGTTCTAGCAAAGGATGAAGAAATTTAAAACATCAATTCTTATACCTTACAAATAATTTGTATGATGTCTTTTCATCAATATTACATTTAAATGTATTAAGATCAACAAAAATTTGATAACAGATTGTATATTTGTTTTAAATTCATTTTGAAATATATTTGCATTATTTTGATTTACTACTCAAAATGAACACTAGGTGAAATTACTTCTTTTCTTTCTATTCAGACAGTTCTTGTGTGAATCCGCCCACAGTACAAAATGCTTCTATGAGGGAAAGACAGAAGAATAGATATTCATCTGGTGACAGAGTACATTACGAATGTTGGAGACCTTATGAAATGTTTGGGGATGCAGAAGTGATATGTGTAAATGGAAACTGGACAGAACCACCTCAGTGCAAAGGTAGAGTGTTATATTTCCTTTAACATTTTTGGAGAGTACAGCAGGGTTAAAATATGTTGATTTAAATAAAACAAAGTGATTTCTGTGTAATATATTTTTCAAATGCAAATGAAATGATTGATGATGCTTAAAATTCAATTATTCTTGTGAATGGAACACAAGTAACATGGTATATTAATTTCGAAAATATTTGACCAAATTAAAAGAAGAGTTGGAACTTGAAAAATAATGTATCTTAAGCTTTACAACACTCAGTTCCTTCTGAGGAATACATGTAATAAAAAATACATTATGCATTTGACAGACATAAGACATGTCTGTCTACTCTAAGATATAGAATGGATAGTTGAAGAGAGATAGTAGATTGTGATTTAAATGTGGGCATCTTCAGTATACGGATTATATTCAAAAGTATGTGACTACCTGAACTCATCCAGGGAGCTACCGTATTTATAAAAAGAAGTCTGAGCACATAATCCTGGTTCACTCTAATACACAGATATGCAGTAAGGGAAACCAACAAAGGAAATTGTATCTTATCGACCTCCATTTCTTAAAATTAATGTTTGTCTGAATTTTTTCACTATTTTACTTAGAATCTACCTTTGTTTTATATTGAAGTGAGTTTTTGTAGACAGCATATATACATTCTGCCTTTCTGGGTCTGGTTTATTTTTATGTTTATGTTTTGAAATTTTATTTTATTTTTTGATGGAGTCTTGGTCTATGGCCAGGCTAGAGTGCAGTGGCGTGACCTCGGCTCACTGCAATCTCTGTCTCCTGGGTTCAAGTGATTCTCCTGCCTCAGCCTCCCGAGCAGCTGGGATTACGAGTGCACGCCACCATGCCCAGCTAATTTTTGTATTTTTAGTAGACGGGGTTTCACCATGTTGGCCAGGATGGTTTTCATCTCCTGACCTCATGATGCTCCTGCCTCAGCCTCCCAAAGTGCTGGGATTACAGGCTGGAGCCACCTCGCCCGGCTCTTCCTGCCTCTCTTGCCCTTTTAACTGGTGCACTTGGACCATTTATACTTAAAATAATTATTGATATATAGGACTTAAACCTCTGCCATTTATTTGTTTCTGTTTGTTTCCTCTGGTTTCAGTCCTATTTTCCTATTCCTCCATTTCCCTTGGGGAAAATTTTTAATAAGATTACTGAATTCTGATTCATATGTATGGTTTTTGATTGTATCTCTTGGTATAGCTTTTCTCCTCCTTTAAAAAGGTTGTGGCTCTAGGTACTACTATGTGCGTGTAATAATATATCACTGTCTACTGGTGCTGACATCTCCATCTTGTACTGGGATATGAAAATCTTACTTTTATTTAGATCCATGTATCCTCTCCACACAGTAAATATAAATGCCATTAGTATTTTCTGTACATACATCGAGCACCATATTAAACCAAAATTTAACAAACTTAAGGAAAGAAAGCCAGTTATATTGACTCCTCTAAATGACATTCATTATATTGTCCTTTCTGTCTCCTAAAGTCTCAAGCTCTTTCTGCTATCTCTTTATTTTAATTTGAAGAATCCCTTTAGTTATTCTTTAAGCACAGGTCTACTGGAGAAGAATTCTCTTGGTTTCCCGTTCTTTGAGAATGTCTATATTTGCCCCTTTACTCATAACGGATAGTGTCACTGGTTATACAATTTGGAATTGAAAGTTCTTTTAACACTTGAAAGCTGTGTCACATGGTTATAGATGAAAAACGCACTGTCATTAGATTTGTTGATCTCCTAGCGGAAGGGCATAGTTTTTGTCTAGTTGCTATCAAGATATTTTTTTTCTTTTTCTTTAAGTAGTGTTGTTTTAATGTCTATTGGTATAAATCACAATGTGTTTATTCTCTTTGGAGTTCACTCAGCTTCTTAAATATGTAAGTTTATGCCTATGGCCAAAGTGGGAGGTTTTCAGTCATTATTTTATTTATTTATTTTTCCAGCTGATTACCCTTTCCCTTCTCTTTCTGGATCAGCATTATTTATTGTTGCATTTTTCTAAATGTCTCAGTTGAGATTTTTGTTTTCAGTCTGTTTTCAGAGTGGTAATTTATATTGCTCTATATTCAAGTTCATGGATTTGTCATTTCCCAATGTATTATTAAGCCTATCCATTGTTTTAAAAAATTTTTGTCACACTTTTCCATTTCATAATTTCTTCCAGGTTTTTTTTTTTTATTATGCTTTACATTCTGGGGTACATGTGCAGGTCATGCAGGTTTTAAAAACCATCTTCAGTTCTCCAAATCTCTGCCCTCTTTGTGTCACTCCAAAGAATGTTGAATATAAAATAAGAAACTTTCTTTGTCCTAGTTTTCTATGTTTACCATGTATTCATTCGGAAAGACATTTCATATTTCTGGACTACTGGAGGCAGAAATATTTGTTAATGTTTCATGTGTTTCTTCAGTAAGGAAAAAAGAACTTAAATATATTACTTTCAGTTTGTAAGATTAAAATTTCTTCCTGGAATCATTTCTTTCCCCTGAAATCACAACACTGTTGATAGTATATAAAGTGATGTGTTTATATTTGCCTTATTTGAATTTGTATTTTGATTTGCTCTCCCAAGAAATCAAGTCATGATATGATGTTTTTTAGATTCTACAGGAAAATGTGGCCCGCCTCCACCTATTGTCAATGGAGACACTACTTCATTCCCACTGTCAGTATATGCTCCAGATTCATCAGTGGAGTATCAATGCCAGAACTTGTATGAACTTGAGGGTAACAAGCGAATAACATGTAGAAATGGACAATGGTCAGAACCACCAAAATGCCTACGTAAGTCCTTTAATGTAACCATGGAATCCTAGAAAAATTAATGTGACGAGTCTGATAGTTTGCTGTTTGTAACAGAATAATCACAGGTTACTGAACAACTGTTCTGCTGAATGCTTGCCTACCAAATATTTATGTTAGAAAGTCAAGAAATTTTTCTCTTTCTCTTTATATTTTATTTTGAAACATTTAGTTAACAAATAAAAATGATATATTTTCATGTTTGGCAATATGCTCTTTTGATATATTTATAGTACAATGATTACCACAATCAAATTAATTAGCACATTTCTTATCACCTATGATTACCATTGTGTGTAGGTGGGTGTGTGAGTTATATGTGTGTGAGTTTGTGGTGAGGATACTTAAAATCTGCTTTCTTACCAATTTTCAAATAAATAATACAATACTATTAGCTATAAATATCACTAGATCTCTATGTTTGATTCCAAGTTCTTATTCATATCATAGCTGAAAATTTGTACTCTTTGACCAACATCTTAATTAAAGAAAAAGAGCAATGATAAGTTCTAAAATGCAGGGATCCTAAACTGACAATTGACATAATGGACCATTGATAAAAAACCCTAATTCTCATACATAAAATATAGTACCTCATTTTCATGTCATTTACCATTGTAACTTTATTTAAATCAATATGCTGTTTTTACATAGTTGGTTTAGATACTGTTTTGAGAAATAATTTCTGAACCATCATATAACATTCTACTTGAAAATCTGGGAGTCTATGAAGAAGATTTGTATAGTAGTTAATGCTTTATGTTCATTGTTTTCTATTTTCAGATCCATGTGTCATATCACAAGAAACTACGAAAAAATATAACCTAGTATTTAGGTGGACCAGAGAACAAAAACTTTATGTAAGATCAGGTGAACCAGTTCAATTTCAGTGTAAATATGGATATCGTCCTTCACCACGTTCTCAAAATTTTCGAAAAACATGTCAGGATGGGAAACTGGAGTATCCCACTTGTGTATAAAACAATCAGAATTAAAATCCACACCTTTATTCAGAACATTATTATTAAATCAGTGTTCAATTTCATTTTTAAGTATTGTTTTATTCCTTTTTATTCATAAGTAAAATTTTGGGTTGATTTGTGAAAATGTACTTATAATCTGAGACCCATGGCCCTCTTCTTAAAAGCTCCACATTAAAACTTGGCAAATAAACTGTTGTGTCCAGTTCATGAAATTTGTATGACAAGGAATTAGATACGATTTTTTTCAGACTTTGTTTCTGTCCATCACTCTTAAATCTCTCAAAGCTTTCTCCATAACTGCTGAGGCTCACTGTTTTATAGTAAATGGAAAACGTATTGTGTGTGATTTCAAAATTATATCACTTCACGATGATGTAGAAACCACACCAAGTCTTAACTCATGTTAGTAATAAGATACAAGCAATTTACTACTTATTAATACATAAGTGCATCAAAATGATGAAATGGAGTTACTTCTACAAGATATCAAGCTAGCACACCTAATAATGCAAACTAATCATCAAGAGGATTTAAAATGTAATTGGGTATATAACTATTACAACATAGACATATGAAAATTAAAAATACAGTATCAGTTATAAACACACATGCACTCACCTGGAAATGCATAAATACGATAGTTTTGCTCTGAATTAATGTTTATAGCAAAAATATTGCCAGGATTTAAAAATCTAGATAAAATTCTATATACCTGTTTAGAGATAATAGGGGTAGATGTTGTAGTTCAATTCCTTTGTATGTATCAGTATACTCTTGACTTTTCTACCTTTAACATATATCACATTTGAAATTCAAGCAAAATTTATTTTACAATAATGGTATCTAATGACCAAGGTGGTACATGTTGAGAATGACAAAGATGTCATGGGTAATGATCTTAACATCAGATAACTTTTTAACTATTTTTGGAGTGGAAGAGTTTTGGAAATTTCAATAATAAAGTTCTGAAATGCAATATTTATGGTCATTCATTTTAACCAGGATTAGTTAGTTAAAATCATTTTTGACTAGGAAAATTTTACACTACTAAAGGAGGTGAAGTCATTCTGTAAAAACCAAACCAAGTCTTATTTTAGTAATGATATAAGTAATTACTACTTATCAATACATAAATGCACTAAAAATGATGAAATGTAGATATTTCTACAAGATATGAATCTAGCACCCAAAATAATTTGAATTAATTATAAAGAGGATTTATGATTTGCAATCAGTATGAATTTGTCATCAGTTTATTTTTTCTTATCAATAATATGACAAAAATATTATTTAATACCACCTTATTACTTCTCTTTTTATAAAGTCAGGAGACTTATATACTCAGGTTGTCTCCCTGTTAGTGATCCCGATTTAGATAATTTGATTGAATTGAGGAAAGCCAGATTTCACAATTTAAAGGACATTTGTTAATAATTACCAAGTTATGTTTGTGATAATGTTAACATTTAAGAATATACATTTATTCCTAAATTGTTTTAGTGTATTTGGGTCACTATAAAAATTATCATAAACTGGCTAGTTTATGAAAACTAGAAATTATTTCATACAGTTTTAGAGGCTGGGATTTCCAAGATTAAGATGCCAACTGATCTGATGTCTTGTAAGAACTTGCTCCCTGTTATGTAGCTGGTGTCTTCCCACTATGTCCTTACAATCTGGAAGGTACAAGGGAGTTCCATGAGGCTTCTTTGTAAAAAGACAAATCCAATCTGTGAGAGTGGAATCCTCATGACCGAATCACCTAAAAAGTCCTCACTTTCTGATACTATCACCATGGTGATTAGGATGTAACAAGAATTTTGGAGGGACACTACTACTCAGATCATAGCACAGCATAGGGATAAACAAACATATTCCATGTAAATGGAAACCTAAAGAAAGCAGGGTGGCTACACTAACAATTAACTAAAATAGAATTTCAAGTCAAGTCTGTAAAAAGAAACAACCAAGGTCATGATATAGTGATAAAGGAGTCAATTCGCCAAGACATCGTAACTGTTGTCAACATATATGCACTCACCATAGGAGCAATGGAACTTATAAAGCAAACATCAATACATCTAAAGGAAGAAATAGACAACAATACAATAATAGTAGGGGACTTTGATACCCCACAGACAGAACTGAATAGAAAAGCTCTCCAGAAATCAATAAAAACATTGGACTTGAACTAAATGTTAGACCAAATGGATGTAGCAGAAATATATAGAACATTCCATTTGACAACAGTACAATGAGCATTCTTCTCCAGCACACAAGATACATTCTCTAACATACATCATATGTTGGGCCACAAAACAAGACTTAAATTTTTATTTATTATATTATATTTTATTATATATATTTTTTATTATACATTAAGTTCTGGGGTACATGTGCAGATCCTGCAGGATTGTTACATAGGTATACGCATGCCATGGTGGTTTGCTGCATCCATCCCCCCAACATCTACATTAGGTATTTCTCCTAATGTTATCCCTCCCAAATCCTTCCACCTTCTGCTCTCCCTCCCCTAGAGCCACCCCTACAGGCCCCGGTCTGTGATGTTCCCCTGCCTGTGTCCAAGTGTTCTTACTGACCAACATCCTCTTATGAGTGAGAACACGTGGTGTTCAGTTTTCAGTTCTTATGTCAGTTTGCTTAGAATGATGGTTTCCAGCTTCATCCATGTCCTTGCAAATGACATGAGCTCATCCTTTTTCATGGCTGCATACTAGTTCATGGCGTATATGTGCCACATTTTCTTTATTCAGTCTATCATTGATGGGGATTTGGGTTGGTTCCAAGTCTTTGCTATTGTAAACAGTGCTGCAATGAACATACATGTGCATGTGTCTGTATCACAGAACGATTTATAATCCTTTGAGTATACACCCAGTAATGGGATTGCTGGGTCAAATGGTATTTCTAGTTCTAGATCCTTGAGGAATTGCCACACTCTCTTCCACAATGGTTGAATTCATTTACACTCCCGTCAACAGTGTAAAAATATTGCTATTTCTGCACATCCTCTCTAGCATCTGTTGTCTCCAGATTTTTTAATGATCACCATTCTAACTGGGGTGAGGTGGTATCTTATTGTGGTTTTGATTTGCGTTTCTCTAATGGCCAGTGATGATGAGCTTTTTTTCATGTTTGTTGGCTTCATATATGTCTTCTTTTGAAAAGTGTCTGTTCATATCCTTTGCCCACTTTTGGATGGGTTTGTTTGTTTGTTTTCTTGTGTATTTGTTTAAGGTCTTTGTAGGTTCTGATTATTAGCGCTTTGTCAGATGGGTAGTTTGCAAAAATTTTCTCCCATTCTGTTGGTTGCTGGTTCACTATAATGATTGTTTCTTTTGCTGTGCAGAAGCTCTTAAGTTTAATTAGATCCCATTTGTCTATTTTGGCTTTTGTTGCCAATGCTTTTGGTGTTTTAGTCATGAAGTCCTTGCCTGTGCCCTGAATGGTATTGCCTAGGTTTTCTTTTAGGGTTCTTATGGTGTTAGGCCTTGTGTTTAAATCATTAATCCATCTAAAGTTAATTTTTGTATATGGTGAAAGGACGGGGTCCAGTTTCAGCTTTCTGCATATGGCTGGCCACTTTTCCCCAAACCACTTATTAAACAGGGAATTCTTTCCCCATAGCCTGTTTGTGTCAAATTTGTCAAAGATCAGATGGTTGTGGTTGTGTGGCATTACTTCCGAGGACTCTTTTCTATTGCATTGGTCTATATCTCTGTTTGGGTACCATTAGCATGCTGTTTTGATTACTCTAGCCTTGTAGCATAGTTTGAAGTCAGGTATCGTGATGCCTCCAGCTTTGTTTTGTTTTTTCTTAGGATTATCTTGGCTATGCGGGCTCTTTCTTGGTTCTATATGAAGTATAAGGTGGTTTTCTTCAGTTCTGTGAAGAAGGCCAGTGGTAGCCTGATGGTGATAGCATTGAATCTATAAATTACTTTGGGCAGTATGACCGTTTCCAAAATATGGATTCTTCCTAACTATGAGCATGGAATGTTTCTCCATCTGTTTGTGTCCTCTCTTATTTTCTTGAGCAGTGGTTTGTAGTTCTCCTTGAAGAGGTCCTTCATGTCCCTTGTTAGTTGTATTCCTAGGTATTTTATTCTCTTTGTAGCAGTTGTGAATGAGAGTGCATTCATCATTTGGCTCTCTGTTTGTAATTTGTGTATAGGAATGCTTGTGATTTTTGCACATTGATATTTTATCTTGACACTTGGCTGAAGTGGCTTATCATCTTGAGATTCTGGGCTGAGATGATGGGGTCTTCTAAATATACAATCACATCATATGCAAATAGGCCATTTGACTTCCTCTTTACCTAACTGAATACCTTTATTTCTTTTTCTTGCCTGATTGCTCTGGCCAGAACTTCCAATATTATGTTGAATAGGAGTGGTGACAGAGGGCACCCTTGTCTTGTGCCAGATTTCAAGGGAATGCTTCCAGTTTTTGCCCATTCAGTATGATATTGGCTGTGGGTTTGTCATAAATTGCACATACTATTGTGAGACATGATCCATGGATACCTAGTTTATTGAGAGTTTTTAGCAGAAAGTGCTGTTGAAGTTTGTAGAAAGCCTCTCTGCATCTATTGAGACAATCCTGTGGTTTTTGTCTTTCGTTCAGTTTATTTGAAGAATTACATTTATAGATTTGTGTATGTTGAATCTCCTTGCATTCCTGGGATGAGCTGACTTGATGGTGATGGATAAGCTTTTTGATGTGCTGTTGCATTCAGTTTGCCAATATTTTATTGAAGATTTTTGCATCAATATTCATCATGGTTATTTGCCTAAAATTTTCTTGTTTAGTGGTGTCTCTGCCAGGTTTTGGTGTCAGGATGATGTTGGTCTCATAAAATGATTTAGGGAGGATTCCCTCTTTTTATATTGTTTGGAATACTTTCAGAAGGAATGGTACCATCTCCTCTTTGTACCTCTGGTAGAATTCGGCTGTGAACCTTTCTGGTCCTGGACTTTATTTGGTTTGGAGACTATTAATTGCTGCTTTAACTACAGACCTGGTTATTGGTCTATTGAGGGATTGAACTTCTTCCTGCTTCAGTCTTGGGAGGGTGTAAGTGTCCAGGAATTTATGCATTTCTTCTAGATTCACTAGTTTATGTGTATAGATGTGTTTGTAGTAATCTCTGATGGTAGTTTGTATTTCTGTGGAATTGATGGTGTTATCCTCGTTACCATTTTTTATTGCATCTGTTTGATTCATCTCTCTTTTTTCTTTTATTAGTCTGGTTAGTCGTCAATCTATTTTGTTGATCTTTTCAAAAAAACCTAGCTCCTGGATTGATTGATTTATTGAAGGGTTTTTTTGTGTGTCTATCTCCTTCATTTGTGTTCTGATCTTAGTTATTTCTTGTCTTCTGCTAGCTTTTGAATTTGTTTAATCTTGCTCTGATAGTTCTTTTAATTTTGAAGTTAGGGCGTCAATTTTAGATCTTTCCTGCTTCCCATATGAGCATTTAGTGTTATAAATTTTCCTCTAGACACTGATTTACATGTGTCCCAAAGAATCTGGTACAATGTGTCTTCATTTTCGTTGGTTTCGAAAAGCATCTTTACTTTTGCCTTCATTTCATTATTTATCCAGTAGTCATCCAGGAGCAGGTTGCTCAGTTTCCATGTAGTTGTGTGGTTTTGAGTGAGTTTCTTAATCCTGAGTTCTAATTTGATTGCCCTGTGGTCTGAGAGACTGTTTGTTATGCTTTCCTTTCTTTCCCATTTGCTGAGGAGTGATTTACTTCCAATTATGTGGTTTAGAGTAAGGGTAATGTGGTGCTAAGAACAATGTATATTCTGTGGATTTGGGGTTGAGAATTCTGTAGATGTCTATTATGTTTGCTTGGTCCAGATCTGAGTTGAAGCACTGGATATTCTTGATTTTGTGTCTCCTTGATCTGTCTAATATTGACTGTAGAGAGTTAAAGTCTCCCACTATTATTTTGTGGATGTCTATGTCACTTTGGAGGTCATTAAGAACTTGCTTCATGTATCTGGGAGCTTCTGTATTGGGTGCATATATATTTAGGATCATTGGCCCTTCTTGTTGCATTGGTCTCTTTACCATTACATAATCCCCTTCTTTGTCTCTTTTGATCTTTGTTGGTTTAAAGTCTGTTTTATCAGAGACTAGGATTGCAACCTCTCCTTTGTTTTGCTCTCCATTTGCTTGGTAAATGTTCCTTCATCCATTTATTTTGAGCCTATGTGTGTCTTTGCTTGTTAGATTTGCTTCCTGATACAGCACACCAATGGGTCTTCACTCTCTGCAATTTGCCAGTCTGTGTCATTGAATTGGGGCATTTAGCCCATTTATATTTAAGTTTAATATTGTTATGTGTGTTTGATCCTGCCATTTTGATGCTAGATGGTTTTTTGCCCTTTAGTTGATGCAGTTTCGTCATTCTGTCAATGATCTTTACTATTTGGTATGTTTTTTTGGTCGCTGGTTCTGGTTGTTCCATTCCATGTTTAGTGCTTCCTTCAGGGGCTCTTGTAAGGCAGCCCTGCTGGTGACAAAATCTCTCAGCAGCTGCTTGTCCATAAAGGATTTTATTTCTCCTTCACTTCTGAAGCTAAGTTTGGCTGGATATGAAATTCTGTGTTGAAAATTCTTTTCTTTAAGAATGTTGAATATTGACCCCTTCTCTCTTCTGCTTTTTAGGGTTTCTGCCAAGAGATCCCTGTGAGTCTGATGGGCTTCCTTCTCAGGGTAACTCAACCTTTTCCTCTGGCTGCCCTAAGTATTTTTTTCTTCATTTCAACCCTGGTGAATGTGACAATTGTGTGTCTTTCAATTGCTCTTCTTGAGGAATATCTTTGTGGTAATCTCTGTGTTTTCTGAATCCGAATGTTATCCTGCCTTGGTAGGTTGGGAAAGTACTAGATAATATCCTGAGGAGGGTTTTCTAACTTGGTTTCCTTCTCCTTGTCACATTCAGGTTCACTGATCAAACGTAGATTTTGTCTTTTCACATAATCCCGTATTTCTTAGATGCTTTGTTCATTTCTTTTCACTCTTTTTTTTCTAATCTTGCCTTTTCATTTTATTCCACTGAGTTGACCTTAAATCTCTGTTATTCTTTCTTCCTGAGTACCTGGGTTATTTGGCTATCAAAACTTGCCTATGCTTCGGGAAGTTCTTGTCCTGTGTTTTTCAGCTCCATCAAGTCATTTGTGTTCTTCTCTAAGCTGGTTGTTCTAGTTAGCATTTCATCTAATGTTTTTTCAAGGTTCTTACTTTCTTTGCAGTGGGGCAGAAGATGTTCCTTTCGCTTGGAGAAGTTTGTTAATCCCACCTTGTGAAGCCTGCTTCTGTCAATTCTTCAAACTCATTCTCCATCCAGTTTTGTTAACTTACTAAGTGACGCAATGTGATCCTTTGGAGGAGAAGAGACATTCTGATTTTTGGTGATTTCAGCCTTTTTGCTCTGGTTTCTTCCCATCTCCATGAATTTATCTACCTTTGGCTGTGGAAGTTAGTGACTTTCAGATGGGTCTCTGAGTGTACATCCTTTCTGTTGATGTTGAAGCTATTTCTTTGTGTTTTTTAATTTTCCTTCTAACAGTCAGGTGCCTCTGTTGCAGGACTGCTGGAAGTCCACACAAGACCCTGCTTGCCTGGGAATCACCCATGGAGGCTGCAGAACAGCAAGGGTTGCTTCCTGTTTCTTCCTCTGGTAGCTTCATCCCAGAAGGCTACCCACCAGATGTCAGCTAGACTCTCCTGTATGAAATGTGTCTTAGGATATATGGGGGTCAAAGAGCCACTAGAGGGGGAGTCTGTCCTTTATCAGAGCTGAAGTGCTGTGCTGGAAGCTCCATTGTTCCCTTCAGAGGTGCTTGGCAGGGATGTTTCAGTCTGCTGAAGTGGAACTCACAACCACCTTTTTCAAAGGTGGTCTGTCATAGGAACTTGGGGATTCATTTCTAAGTCCCTGGTGGGCTGCTGCCCTTTTTCAGAGTTGCCCTGCCCAGCAAGACATTTATTGAGATATAAGTAGTACCTAAAGTATTATGTTCTTACTTCACAAAGATGAAATTCTAAAATATTTGAGAATACAAAAATGGGTATTCGTAGCCGGAATAAACCTCAAATTCAAGAAGAAAATTAATTAAAAATTTTATGCAAATCATGTACAATAAAAAATTATAATGTTAACTGATTAAATTTAATGAGATCAATGATATTCCATTAGAAAGGTACAGACATAAATAATACATACAGTTAAAGCAAAATAGTAAACATATGATTGGAAAATACTTTTATAAGAAAGAGTAGAATTTTTTTCTTTTTTTCTTTCATTAGTGACTGGTTGCTGGCAAAGATGTTTTATTTATTAAAATTGGTTAGATGAAATATTTAAGCCTATACACTATGGTAAAGTCAGTTTACATATACATAGTTTGATCCAGCATAAACAGAGATGTATAGATTTATAAACAACATGCTAGTGTTTAACCAGAACCTATAAAGGCACTGGTATTTTTTATTTTCCTTCCCACTACTCAAAATTTACATAAATAACTTTTAAAAATATTATGTAGATATATTTTTTCTGTAAGTTTACTACAATAAGAAAAACTAAGAGCATTTTCATTACCCCAAAGAAATAATAAATTATATTACAGAAGTTATAAATATTTAATAATATGTTACAATAATCAAAATAATATTAATGATTTCAAATATAACATGAAATGTAAAATCTCTATTCTGTTCTTAGATGATTTTAAAAACTATCCATGAATATATATGAAAATAGAAAACCCTTGAAAGTAGTTGACAGACAAAGAAGAGAGACACTGAAGTGTAAATCTTGACTGTTTTGGCAACAAAAAGATATCTAGATTGAGTAGAAAAAAAGGCTGAAGAAGGAAATGAAGGCACTTTGCGTTAGCTACGATTTATAAATTGGTTTCAGTACACAAAACATGATGTAAAACATCTGAAAGTGTTTTTAGTACACTTGCACAATTTTGCTAGAGACATATATTCCTAAAATGGGTTGGTCTAGAGCATCGGTAGGAAGAATATGTTCTGTAAGCAAAAGGGTGGGATGTATAGCAAGGACTTTCTGGAGTACAACTGGAGAATTCTGAAGCTCTCAACAAGGGAAGAGGCTATGGATTACGTAAACTCTAGCATGATCATCTTACATGATCCCTGGAGGAAAATAGCATGAGTAGGACACCACGACCTGTTTTCATTTTTTTGCTCAGCCAGGAGGTAAAACCATCCACACTTACCAACTCATGGAACACAATGAGCACCAAAAACAGAGAACACAAAACAAACAAAAAAGATGAAAATACAATGTGTTGAAGTTTATAAAATTATATATAATTTTAGACATAAGTTAATGTTTGTATTTTACATGTGAATAAATACATTAATTAAAAGTTTTTTAGTTTTTTTTGTTGTTGTTGTTGAGGTAGGGTCTCACTCTGTTTCCCAGGCTGGAGTGCAGTGGCGCAATCTTGGTTCACTGCAGCCTCTACCTCCAGGGTGCAAGCGACTCTCCTGACTTGCTCTCCAAAGTAGGTGGGATTACAGGCATGCACTACCATGTCTGGCTAATTTTCTGTACTTTTAATAGAGACTGGGTTTCGCTATATTGACCAGGTTGGTCTTGAACTCCTGGCCTCAAGTGATCTGCCCACCTGCGTCCCCCAAAGTACTAGGATTACAGGCATGATCCACAAGAACCAGACTAAGTAAAAATTTTAATAGGTTAGCTACAGGCCTTTGAAGATTGTTTTTCTCTTTATTTAAGTAAATATTTCAGGTTTGTGTCTTAATAATAAACTTGTTGAAAACAATTTTCATCCTTTCAATGGTATCTTAGAACTACGATAAACATATTTTGTGAAGTAATGTACAAAACTACATAATTATTTGTATTTTTATTATATATCACATTTATTTATGTTAATATTTTTGATATATTGTTTATTTGATATATTATATCCACACAGGATATCCTATTTCTGTAGAGGTAATAAAAATTCTAAATTATTTTTATAATTGGCCATTTTCAAATGTGCCAATATATACACATTCATACATATGTATGTACATTTTTGCTATTCATCAGAATCTAGTTGTATTTATATCTTGGATTTTTTGCTTGGGATTAGCTTTTACTCCTTCATTTTATGATTTTTGTTCACTGAAAATATATTACATTTATAATCATAAAAATGAATAATGGTGTAAAAAACATATCTGGGTAATATCTTGACTAGACTAGCAGGGGACAGACATTGCTTCAGCTTTCTTGTTAAAGAATTCCTGATAGGCAAAGGAAAGAAAAGAGAATGGAGTTGAATGGAGAATTAAAATCTGTACTCTTATTCTGACCATAAATCTTAGATATGGGAGGACTTCAGTATAAAGCTACTCATATCCTCGTCCTTGATTTTTAGTAGCTCTGTATTGTTATCTTCTTGGAGATACTTCCACAGAGTCTACACTTGATTTGACTCCAAAAATTTCATAGTGTCATATTCAACAATGACATTATTAAATACTTTTGCATTCTGGGCTATATATAGCTCTCTGAATCTTAATTACTAATGGCAAACAGTAATAAGTAAAATGAATGAAATACACTAATGATATCATTTAAATATAAGCTGTGTATTCTTTAGTGCAGGATATTTATTTGTTTTGTATCCCAAGAGAAACTTTATGAATATGCAGATATAAAACATGGACTATTAGATGACAAGGACAAATATGAGCCATGCTTACCAGATCACAAGGAAATATTTTTCTATTAATCCTGTGAATATCATTTCATGTGTCCTTCGACTCCTTCAAAACCCTTATGGACTCATGCTACATGCACAGAGAAAGAATGGGGATCAACAGTTAAGTGTCTTAGTCAGTAAATTCCCTAATCATTATCTGGATAAATAATTCAGTGAATGGTGAGGGATACCCCAAAATGGATCAGGGTCTTGATATGGGCAACAACTATAAGAGCCAGCAGAGATGAAGGATGTACCATTTATATTTTTTAGAACATTTTAAGAGTTTCAAGTGATAAGAAAAGAGATGAACTTAGGGGGACTATCTATTCTCCAAAGATTTCTATTCACAGTAGAAATATTCTAAAAATATTTCTAAATATCATTATTCATAGAAATATTTGAATTTTTTAAAAATTGACAACTTTTTAAAAATTGATACCATTTTTCTAATACGTATTGTGTCAATATGAACATAAGGTTCCCCTAGAAAAATCAAGAAAGAACTAAATAAATAGAGAGCTATACTACGTTCTTGGAATAGAATACACAACAGAGGAAATACATCAATGTTTTTCAAATTGTACTATAGCTTTAAAATAATTCCTATCAAAATTTCAACAGTTTTCTTTGTAAATATAGAAAATTTCATACTAAATTTATATAAAATGCACAGGAGTTAGAATACATTGAAACAATTTTTTAAAATAATAAAATTGAAAGGATCATACCAATTAAATTTGAGGCCTAATGCACAGCTATCATATACAAGACAGAATAGTACTGATGGAGGGATAGACATGAATCAATAGAAGACAAAGAGAATCAAGAATTAGACCTACACAAATATGCTCAACTGATATTTGACAAAGATTCACAAATAATTCAATGGAGAAAAAATCCCCCACCCCCTTTTTTTTAGTTCCAGGGATACATGTGCTGGTTTGTCACATAGGTAAACTTGTTTCATTGGGGTTTGTTGTACAGAGTATTTTGTCACCCAGGTATTCAGCCTAGTATTCATTTGTTATTTTTCCTCGTCATCTTCCTCCTCCCACCCTTCACCCTCCAATAGGCCCTAGTGTGTTGTTCCCTTCTATGTGTTCATGTGTTCTCACGATTGAGCTCACACTTAGAAGTGAGAACAGGTGGTATGTGGTTGAGAAAAGTTTAATTTCAGCAAATTGTGTTGGGAACTGGCATTTTTTTAGCCAAAAAATTTGTTTTGATTTAATCGCACATATTATACAAAGCACAACTCCAAATGGATTCTATGTCAAAATGTAAAACATAAAACAATGAAACTTGTGGAGGAAAAAAAGAGAAAGTCTTTGTGAACTGGGCTTTGAGAAAATTGTTCTTAAACAGGACACCTAAAGGATGACCCATAAAAGAATGATATAATAATAATAATACTTTATCAACATTAAACACTTTTTCTCTGTGAAAGACATTCTATGAGAGTGAAACCATAAGCTACATGTTAGGAAAAATATTGCAAATAATATATCTGACAAAGTACTTATACACAAAATACATAAAGAATTCTCTAAACACAAGTAAAGCAATCCAATTAATAAGTATGGCAAAGTGTTGAACAGATCTAACAAAAAAGTTGTACAGATAGAAACTAAACACGGGAAAAGTTATTCAATGTCATTGAAGCATTAGGGAAATGCAAATTGAAACCACAATGAGATATTTCTATTTACCTAATACAATGCTTTTAAAAAATTAAATGTAAACCCACCGGTAATAGCAAGTGCAGGTAAAAGTGCAAAACAATGGATCTCTCATACACTGCTTGTAGCAAAGCCACTGTGATAATTTATTAGAGATCAACAGCACTTTTCATATGACCCAGTTATCTAATACCTGACTGTTTATCACAGGGAAGGAGATGGCAAACTGTAGCACACGGACTGCTATCTATTCTTATAAATAAAGTTTCATTGGATGTGAACTGCAAGGTTTATTACTGATGTAAAATGAGGAAACTGAGGCAAGTATGAGAAAATGAGAAGCCAATTTATTGAGCTCCTGGGTGAGGTTCTGTGGTCCAGGAAGGGGCCGACGAAGTCGCGCCAGGCTGTTTAGGTCATGGGGTTTTATGGGAAGTGAAGGAGATTGATTGGCTATTGGGGAAACAAAGCAAAGGCAATTTTATTGGCTTTCAGGAAGCAGGAAGTACCTGAAACTAGTTTCTATTGGTAGGCGGGTGGGACTTTGGGTAAGTGGGCCTTGATTGGCTGTTGGAGAAACAAAGTGAAGGCAATCTTATTGGCTACTAAGAAGCAGGAAATGTCTGGAGCTAGTGGTTATGGGTAGGCGGGTAAACGCCTTGGGTAAACGGACCTTCTGGAGGCATACAGAGCAGACTGCTACCGGGCAGGGTCTGATGGGGCTTCTTTAAAAAATTTTCCTGCAGTGTTTATCAACAGTGGGCTGGGGGTTGAATGCATAATTTAGTGCTGAATGTGGGCTTGGGTCTGGTATGCGGAGACGGGTGCGGGGAAGCCATGCGGCAAGGCCAGATAATGAGCTTGGGTGATGACGCAGTTATCAGGCGCGGAGAGAGATGGATGAGTCCGTTTAACCCTCTGCGAGGCAGCCGGCCTTACATGAACCACATTTTATATTTATGAATTGTCTATTATTATTTTGGCTCTATAACAGCAAAGTTAAGTAGTTGTAACAGAGGCCACATGGTTCACAACCCTAAAATGCTAATCATGTGACCCTTTGAGAAAAACATTGCTAATCTCTGCCCTAGATAAATAAAAAATCATCTTCAGGTAAAACATTGCACAAAAATGTCCATTGTAGCTTTATGTGTGCAGGCAAAAAGTAGAATCAACTTAAATGTCCCTAGATGATTGAAAGCATAAACAAATAGGATAAACAAACCTGCTACATCCATACAATGGAATACTTCATGACAATTTAAAACATGAACTATTTGTAATGCGACAGCTTGTCCCCATCTCAAGGACATCATCCGGAGTGAAAAACGCCTAATTCCAAAAGTTGACATACTGTATAATCCCATTTGTACAACAGTATCAAAATGACATATTACAGTTATGTAGAACATACTCGTGATGGATAACAATGGGGGGGGGAATGTGGGGACAATGAAAGGACAGTACATGAGCGTTTTCTGGAGGTGATAGAATAGTTCTGTATACACTGAGTAATCATGCATATGACTGACTGTGGTGATGGTTACATGAGTGCAAACATGTGGTAGAGGTAACATACACATATACACACATACACAAACACAAACACAAAAGCAAGTTCATGGGAAAAAAAATACCAGTAAGGAAAGTAGCTGAGTTAGTAGCAGAGTACTGATGTCAATTACTCGGTGTCAGTTATTGTACTTGATAATACATGGGGGGGGCATAATCTACAAAAATTACTCAAAATAAGAAACAGACAGACAAAAGGAAAATCTGAGATTCCAAATTAGAAGAATAGAATAAATGTTCAGGAAAAAATGAAAAATAATTGTTGAGTATTGCTTCAAAAAGAAAAAACAGACAAAAGAAGATAATGTTGATCCTGTAACCGGGTTTTTTTTCTTGGATGCCGGTGATGGTTGTGGGTTCTTGGGCTCCAATGTCTTAAAGAATAAGTGGTGGAGCTGCTTCAGCTGCACCGTATGCTGGAAAAGTGAATATCGGACCCAAAACGTGTTGCAGAAATGTGCCTTTATTTAGGTAGAGAAAACAGAAGGAAAGAAGAGAAAGGATTCCACGAAAAGAGTGGAAGGGGATCCAGAGAGGAAAATCCCAAAGGAGCCCCCACCATGTGGGAGGGGATTCCAGAAAGCTGGAAAACCTGGCCCAGGGGAGGGAGCAGGGACTTCTATTCTGGGAGAAACCCCCACCTTCTCCAAACTCTGGGCCAACGAAAGGAGCTCCTTAGAACTTCCGCTGGAGGGACTGACTTGTGGTTTCTTCCAGTGCCACAAATTCGAACAAAAACCATTGAATCTCCCAGATGGAGAGAGATGGGAGGGGGCGTGGCGCCGCGGAGACTTTTGCCTTTAGAGCTGCGACCCGTCGTGGATCTGGAAAGAGAACACATTTCCTCAGTCCAACCAAAACTTGGCACTAGTTCTGTGAAAATGAACTCTGTGCTCATAAATAAATGATAACATCTCCTAGATTCAGACAAACCAACATTTAAACATCAGAGAGATTAGAAGAAGCCACCAAAAGATTGAGATGGTAGTCTTTGAGAAAGAAGAGAAACCAGGAGAACGTGGTGTTCCATAAACCAAGTGAAGCAGGTATTTCAAAATGGAAGGATGGGAAATTCATGTAAAATTTTGCTGATTATTCAGTTTTGATCAACGGATTTGATTAGAAAGAAGACATTGGTGACTTTACTAGAGAGGTTTAAGTGTAGCGGTGGGAATGAAAAAATGAAATGAGGCAGCAATTATAGATGATACATTGAAGTCATTGTATTATAAACTGAGAAGAAAATTTGGAGCTTGCTAGAAAGAGATTTAGTTCCACAAAGAATTTTGTGAGCTTTTTTTTTTTTTTGCTTCTCTTTAAAATGGAAGATGTTTGGTATATATGCATAGTGGTGGAAATAATTTGGAAAATAGAGAAAGTAATGATGCAGTTGAGAAGGAATAATTGAAAGAGCAAAATCCTTGCATCAAAAGAAGGGATAAAATCTGGTACAGACTGTTGAGACAAGCTGCCCCAGGAAACCCCCTCTGGGCAGCTCCTGGCCCCGCCCCGACTGATTGGTCTGCAGCTGCACTCCTATACTCTTATCTAAGTGCCACAGCAAGGCTGCAGGACATGCTACCACTGAGCAAAGCCTGTGGTCATGGAAAACAAACCTTTGTTACACAGACTTGTAAATTCCTGTTTTACACAAACCTGTAAAATACTGTTTGTTTTTTAACTGCCACCCCAAAAGTCACAGGATGATGTAAGTCTGTCTCAAGTTGACAAACTATCTTTGTGCTTGTTACAAGCTGACAGATTAACTCTGCCCTGAAACTCCCTTATGCCCCTCTCACCCCATATAAACCCCTCATTTTGTAGGCCTCGGGGCTTCCTCCTCTGATGGCTAGGGAGCAGCCCAGCGGGTTAATAAAACTTGCTTGCCTGACTTTGGGTCTGCTCGTCCTGTCCCTCAGCTAACCTTACACAGACCATGACAAGACAGGAGCAAGGCTCAGCATCCAGTGAAAACAGGAGACAGTGCAGAAAAGGATGCATGTGAACAGCAGGTAGTTTTCTGCTGATCGCTTCTATGTCTAGGTGAAGAAATAAATGAAGTCATTAGCATAGCACAAGGTTGGGATTGGTGGTGAAGGAGGGAGAAAATAAAACTAGGGGATGAAAAAGCAGTGCCAAAATTATTTGAGACCGTGATCATTAATTTAAAGACAAGTCAGCACAGTTGCCTTTGTTTTTCTTGTAGACACACTCTGCTGTGCCAGTTCAGGGATGGGGAGAGCAGAGAATTTATTAGCAAAGAATGAGGTGTTCTAAGCTTGGAATACAGATAGAAAGAAAGGAATGCACAGGAGAGTCTACGCAAGGGATTGACTTACAGTGATGAACCATGGAATCTAGTTTGGTTATGGCGGGAAGAGAGAAAGTGAAGGCAAAAGAATAGTGAAAAAGCATCAGGGTCATTGAATAATTGGAACAAATTTAATAGAGTAAGTGAGTTAAAAAGATTGTTGAAATGGTCTAGAGTGTGATGCTTAAAATTTAGATATTTTAGATAGTGTAGCAATTGGAAATGACAAGGCTTAGATAGACAAGAATCAATAGTGGAGACTACCAGTAGCTCACAGGGACTTCTCTGCTTTCTTGATTGGAATAGCTTCTCTAGTTTCTTGATTGGATGCACATAGCTATGTGCATTCCCATTGACTTCTGAACCACCATCAGTAAGTTTCATCTTAGTGAGATCCTTAGGTTGTCTCTTTCTCCAAATTTCCCCATTAAATGTTCAATTTCTGGCTGACTGGCCACTTTGTTGCTTACCTTAGCTAGTATCCTCTAGATAATCTAGTCTTCTCTGATTGTTTCCCACCGTAACCTCTTTGTATTCAGTAGGATCCTCAGGCTTGGACTTTTCCAAGCTATTAAGTCACTCCCGTCCAGCAGGGCCACAGAGTTTCTAGTCCACATAGTCTTCCAGCCCATTCAGGTTCAACTTCTGAGCCACAGAACTGGGCTGCGAGACAAAGGTGGATGAAAGCAGCCGCTCTCTTTTACTGAATATTATGAAGACTTTCTGGAAGAAATCTTTCCCAACAGTTTGCTGTTTGGCCGATTTCCAGAGACAACCAATCGTTGTTTTTAAAATTTATCCAGTTTTATTGCTCCCTTTTGGTTGGGAGTGAATGTACCAAGACCCTCAGATAACCATTCTCAAAGTCCCACCTGAACAAAATGATTTTGAATTATAAGTTTTTATCTTCAAACATTTCAGGAAGTGTCATCTGAGCAAAATTTTTCTTGATTAGACCTTTTCTAGTCTACGAAATATTACAACTGTTAAGATGGTAGCGAATCTTAGTGCCAGTTTTAAAGGGAATTTACAAGTACAAAAGTGGTGTTGCTGTATTAAGATGAGGACTAGATGACCTGCACTTGCTTGCCTCACCAAACAGCTGAATGCTTAGCTAGGAGCAAAAGGGAGCTCCTCTCTTCTCTAAATGGTCCATTTCTGATTATTCCAAACTCAGAGACTTGGTAACTATAACAAGGAAATTAACAGCTGTTATTTGCTCAAATAAGTATTACATGATGAGTTGAGAATATTATTGTGAAAACACTGATTAGACACTATTTGTTTATTTTACACAATCTCCATGAACTTTGATATTTACCACAAAGGGCCTCACTAAACTAGCTTCCCGTTAGTACACTGAAATTCAAAGTCATGCTCATAACTGTTAACGAAAGCAGATTCAAAGCAACACCACCATCACTGGAGTATTTTTAGTTTTATGCGAACGGGACTACCAAGCATGCTGCTCTTATTCGGTATAATTCTAATCTCATGGGTATCCACTGTTGGGGGAGAAGGTAAGTTGAAAACAGATCTGAATATTTTATTTTATTTTCAAATATATTTATTGATTGTGTGTACATGCATAAGTATATTTTTAAATGAAAACATAGCTGAGAATAATTCGAAGGGGTATCATCATATTAATCTATTTTATGGAAATATTTTCTAACATGCAATTAGCAGGAATATAGAATGAAATTAATGCTCTCTATTCTCTAGGTGGTAAAGGGTAAATGGTCACCAAATAGGTAGTGTAAAGAGGAATTAAAGGAGGGAAAATCTGCTAAAGATGACAAGGTGAGGTATTAGTGTAATTCTTCATAAACTCTGGAATTCCACTGACTAGAAAAATCGACCTCAGAAGATTTGGCCACCTTTAAAATGTTTTTAGAATTTTATTTTCATAGATTTGTTAATTTAAATTTTAAACATTGTTAAAATGAAGGAATTCTCATTTGAGACTAATTATCATTGAACAGAGAGAAATGTATTTTGATGAAACAATAGAAAATATTATTTTTATGTGTAAACCAGTGAACTGCCAAGAAATTGCTTTTTCTGAGCTCTTCCACAAATGTGAAAAGTGAAATAATATATATCACCTCCTTATTAATACTATAAACTGGTTCTTATAATATTTTATAAACCGTCTGATTGCATTTCAGGTGGAAATTAAAGCCACCATATCAAAAGAATTGCAAACAAAATCTCAAACAAGGTCTAGGATACTGATTATGTGTGTATATGGAGTTTCAATAATTGTGCCTTACTCTTTGATTTCCAGAAGGTTTTGTTTTACTGCTTTGCTGCTTTCTATTTTTTTTTTTTTTTTTTGAGACGGAGTTTCGTTCTTGTTACCCAGGCTGGAGTGAAATGGCACGATCTCGGCTCACCGCAATCTCGGCCTCCTGGGTTCAGGCAATTCTCCTGCCTCAGCCTCCTGAGTAGCTGGGATTACAAGCACGCACCACCATGCCCAGATGATTTTTTGTATTTTTAGTAGAGACGGGGTTTCACCATGTTGACCAGGATGGTCTCGATCTCTTGACCTCGTGATCCACCCGCCTCGGCCTCCCAAAGTGCTGGGATTACAAGCATGAGCCACTGCGGCCGGGCTGCTTTCTAATGTTTACAGATCTTTAAATTTTTTTGAACACTTTCTCCTCTGTCCTGAAAGAAGAGAAAAATATGAACAATAAAAGGCTTTCTTTCTAATATATGCCCTTACAAATGTTGCAAAACATTATTTCTACGGGCTTGAAATTCATTTAATTTGTTTTTACTTTTAGTAGGGAGTTGTCATCACAGGAGTGTGATTGTATGAGTGTATTTGATTTTTCTTAAATCTGTGTTTATGGTATTTATGAAGTGGCTTAAACATCCGTCACAAATGGTATCACAAGAATATTAAATGTGGGGTGGAAGCAGAGGAAGATAAGTGAAAATTATGAATTAGAATTTTGACAATTCCTAACCCAGCAAAAAACATTGAAGCTTCAATCCAGTCCCAGGATAAACTTCAGTGAAGTTCTATCTAGAAGTTGTCTAGGTGTTAAATGACCTTTAAGTGTGTGTTACGCTTTTGTTTAGGTGTCTGTTTAGAAACTTGCCAAACAGCAGAAACAACACTCGAAGGCAACACTTTTGTACAAAGAGAAAACTGCATGCCTCCAGTAGCAAAATATCAAGCAATATATTTATTAAGTAATATATTGTGCTTCATGCTGTAGCAGAGAACCTGGAAAGAATATGACAACGCCAGCCACGCCTCACTACAACTTACGGTGTCCTAAAAGAAAAGCATCATGTAAATAAGCAAATAAATTGCAAGGTTATATATAGGGCATTGTCTGTGAGTGTTTGTGTGTGTGTGTGTGTGTGTGTACAGTCATGCATCACTTAATGATAGGAAAACATTCTGAGAAGTGCATTAGGCAATTCTGTCCTCTTGCAAACCTCATAGAGTGTACCTACACAAACCTAGATTGTATAACCCACTACCTCACTAGGCTGCATGGTGTAGCCTGACAGTCTTAGGATGCAAACCTGCACAGCATGTTACTGTGCTGAACACTGTGGGCAATTGTAGCACAATCGTAAGAATGTGTTTATCTAAACATAGAAAATAAACATACAGTATAAAACATTAATAATGGTGGACTTGTATAGGATTCCTGCCATAAATAGGGTTTTCAGGACTGAAAGTTGTTCTGGGTAAGTCACTGAGTGAGTGGTGTGTGAATATGAGGGCTTAGCACCTTACCATACACTACTGTAAACTTCATAAACACTGAATCTTGGGATAGACTAAATTTCTTTTATTTATATATTTATTTCTATATTTTAGAGGGAGCAAGTGATTTTTAGTTACATGAGTAAGTTCTTTAGTGCCAATTACTGAGCTTTTGTTGCACCCAGGGTAGACTTAATTTATTTTAAAAACTTTTCTTCAATAATAAATTAACTTTAATTTATGGTAACCTTTTTTAGTTTATCAAGTGAAACATTTTTAACTTGTAACTCTTTTGTGATAACATTTAGCTCACAACACTCTTTGTACAGATATACAAAAGATTTTTTTCTATCTTTATTCTATAAAATTTTATTTTAAATATTTTATTTATTTATTTACCTTTTACACCTTTTTGTTAAAAACAGACATAAACACACACATTAGCCTCGACCTACAAAGGGTCAGGATCATTGGTATCACAGTCTCCCTCCTCCCCTCTGGTCCCTCTAGAAGGTCTTCAGGCCAGTATCACACATGGAGCTGTCATCACCTGTGAAAACAAAGGCTTCTTCTGGAACAGTTCCTGAAAGACCTACCTGAGGATGTTTTACAGTTAATTTTTCTAATGAGAAGAAGTGAACTATAAAATAATGATAAAAGCTCTAGTATATTAAATACATTAATCAGTACCATGGTCACTTATTATCATTATCAAATATTATGTACTATACATAATTGTGTATAATATAGTTTATATGACTGGCAATGCTGTAGGTTTGTTTATACCAGCATTGCCTCAAAAATGTGAGTAATACATTGCACCACGATGTAACGGAGGTCATCAGTTGGTAAGAATTTTTCAGCTACATTATAATCTTATGGAACCACTGTGATATAAGTGATCAGTCATTGACCAAAACATCATTATGTGGTACATGACTGTATGCCTGTATGTGTGCTTCTATATATGCATATATATATAATCAGAAGAAATATATTCATAATATTCTATCAGAAGGTTGAGATAAGAAAAATTATTTTCTACATTTCAAGGGGGTGATTGTGTAATGGGAGGCTTGTAAAAGAACAATAACACTCCTGGCTTGCACCATTGTGGATGTGCACAATGGGTGTGTGATCAGTGCTGTAGAGCACGTTCTGCAGGATAGGTAGAATATAATTGGATGATGAGAGCAAAGTTATTCTGGATGATGAAAAATATGTAAGCATGAATGTATGAAAATTGTATAATTTTGCAATTTTGGAGGAGTGAAGGATACTTAAAAGGAGTTATGATATGTTAATACTATCAAGACACGAGGGAGTCTTTCCTTCAATATCTTCTCTAAAAATATCTAGTGTCACATTCCAGACAGTTAGATAATCAATTTAGGGTTTCACAAGGTTAAATACCACAGGAATTATTTCAAATATTGTACAACGTTAAATATATCTTCAAGGTAGATCAAAAGGTGACATCTCCCTTGTCAGCTGAATTTCTGCGTGCTTTTTCCCCACAAGGTGAAAAACCAAAACAATTTCTCAAGCAGCAATGCTACATTGAGAAAATGCCTTGAGCTAAAAAAAAGGGCACTACTGTACTGAGGAAATATCTTGAGCTAAAAAAGCACCAAAGATAAAGTACATCAAATCCATAGAATGTACAATATCAAGAGTAAACCCTAATGTAAACTATGGACTTTGAATGATAATAATATTGATGGTGAGGGGGGCTATTCCTGTGGTGGGGAAGAGGAAGTGGTATATAGGGAATCTCTGGACCTTCCACTCAAATTTGCTGTGAAAAAAACTGTAAATACTAAAGTCTAATAAAAATATGTGTGTATATATACACACATTTATACATATATATAAACTGTAGATAAAAACTATAAATAAAAATTAAAGTCTAATACATTTTTTTAGACTTTAGTATTTGTTTTTATTTAAAGTTTATATATATACGTTATATATATACACACAAGAAAATAGAGTCAAAACGTATTGAGATTTCACCCATTTTCTGCATTGTTTTAATACATCTTGCACCAGAGTGCATATGGGTGTATGTAAGTGTGTATATACATATATACGGTAGTCCCTTAGTATCCTGAAGGAATTGGCTCTAGGACTCTCCTCAACCCCAGCGGATACCAAAACCCACAGATGCTCAAGTCTCTAAGAGAGACTAGTGTAGTCTTTGCATGTAACCTATGCATATCCTCCCATGTAATTTAAGCCATCTCTAGATTATTTATAATACCTAATATAATGTAAATACTATATAAATAGTTGTTATATTTTTATTACATCATTTTTATTGTTTTATTATCTTTTTATTGTTTTTTTTTTTCTTTTTCAAATGTTTTGGGCCAGCAGTGTAAAGACATATTTATATATACAACACTTACCAAAATTTAGCTCTAACTTAATCTTGGTTGAGTTGTTCTTAGTGATTTTCTTGTACTCTTTAAATTATTCTCACTGAATGGATATAAGCTTTGTAACAAGAAAATAATCAAAATATTAATAAACAAAAAACAAACTACCTACCCAACATTTTTACAGCATCAGAAAAAAAGAATAAACAGGACAGAGTTTCTGGTGGAGATACCTATGACAGTTGATGAGAATAGAGAAAAGAAGTAAGTCTGAGAGCTGAGAATAATCCTATCACTCCTCTACTGTACACTACATAGATCAGGGAGATTTGCCACTCTTACAATCTGTCTTCATTCTTAAATTGTTGTGTGAGGGTTTTCTTCCTGAGCACATTGCAGAAGAGCTCATATTTCATATCACTCCAAAATATAAATTTCATATTCATTGACAATGACCTCCTCAAATACTCATACTCTTAAACAGTGATCTTTCTTTGTTTCTAATGAGTACACTGGAACGCATTTAAGCTAAAGGTATTTAAGCTGAAGGAAAGAAAAAACTGTAAATGAGATGATTAAAGCATAACCTAGTGATTGATTGATGTAGCTTATTATGTAATTCTTCAGTTTTGTGTTATTTTTTCCAGCAACACTTTGTGATTTTCCAAAAATAAACCATGGAATTCTGTATGATGAAGAAAATTATAAGCCATTTTCCCAAGTTCCTATAGGGGAAGTTTTCTATTACTCCTGTGAATATAATTTTATGTCTCCTTCAAAATCCTTCTGGACTCGCATAACATGCACAGAAGAAGGATGGTCACCAACACCAAAGTGTCTCAGTGAGTAAACGCCCTGATCATTACATGGATTTCTTTTGGTGAATAGAGAAGGATGTGCCAGAGAAGATCATAAGGTCATGATAATGACAGGGGCAGTGGCCAGAGGAGCTGGAAAGATGGGAGACGTAGTCCTCCTATTTTGTGGTGCCTCTTATGAGAATCAAATGAGGAACATGTATGTCAACTGTCTTGCATTACCTAGAAATGCTCTATGCATTGAAATATATTAATTTTAAAAATCATAATTAATTATAATTAGTATATGTGACTGCTAATATTTCTTTACTAATATCATTTGGTAGCAGCCTTATCATAGCTTTCCTTTAAAGTAAGTCAATTTTATACATTTTCTGTTTTGAATTTACCATTCTCTTGCACGCTGCAAGGTAAGGTTTAGTATTTTCACTTTTATATTTTTAATAAATCATTTCTTTGGACCTTCAAAGTGTAGCTATATTTATCCTCCACTAAATGTACAGAACAGACTCCAATGACAACAAGTGTATTAAAAAAAGAAAAACAATGGGAGAGAGAATAGATGAGGCAACAAAGGAGATAATAATGATCTTTCTCCTTTTGTAGGAAATGTTCAGGAGAATTGAGAGAAGTATTTATATGAACATATTGTTTTGTCCCAAGAAAAGTTTATAAACATAAAATATTTTATTATAACAACCATACAGCAGTAGCATGAAATATTAACTTTCTTTTATATGTACACATATGGGAACAAAAAATATATTTCATCATTTGGTCATACAGTAACATGACCAAATTCTTTTGAAAGTATTTACACATGATGTCAGTTTTCAAAGTTTTCAGCTCTTAATAAAATATTTTAAAATGCAGTTGAACTTTTTTTTGCTACCTTCATCTTGTACATTAAATAATGTTTGGTCCTTAGGAATATGTTTTTTTCCTTTTGTGGAAAATGGTCATTCTGACTCTTCAGGACGGACACATCTGGAAGGTGATACTGTACAAATTGTTTGCAACGCAGGATACAGCCTTCAAAATAATAAGTACAACATTTCATGTGTAGAAGGTGGCTGGTCCTCTCCTCCCAAATGCACCTCCACTAGTAAGCAAAATTCTGCTCTCTCAGATCATGGTATCTTTTGTTAATTTTTAAAAGAAATAAATCTATTGTTACAGGTTAAATGTAGATTTCATCACTACTTCTATCATTATTTGTTTGATTTTCAGCTCCAATTGTGTCTAAGTAGATGTGCAATAACATAGTTTGCCTACCTATGTAAATCGAATGTATGTGATAGGTAGAAATATTATACAAGAATACACTTTGAAGAAAATCAGTTTTAAGCAATAATCTGTTTGGTATTTATATTATCAGGTTAGTTAACAATAAATGGTTACAAAACTGAGGTAATAAGTGAAAATAAGTCCAATTCCAGTTAAAATGTCTTAAAAGAGAGCTTTTACTATTTATCTTTCTTTAAATTCATATGCTCGAGTCAATAAAGCATCATCTTCTACGTTGTAAAACCTCCATACTTCTGAGATGTATGTTTGTTTGTGAGCGGCTTAGAATTCGGAAAACGATTCTTTCAGAAACCTGTGGTGTAAGTGCTGGCACCTCTCAGTCCTGGGTGAACTCTTGCAATTCTTCATCTTTATAGCTCTTCAGTAATTGCTCTTCGCTCAGCCCAATGC
>NW_022437648.1:0-31091 GCF_009761245.1 Sapajus apella
AGCTTCCTGGTCTTCCGTTTACTCATCTTTCAGATGGGAAGAGTAATACGTATTACATACAGTTGTTCTGATGAAATGTGTTAATACATTTTAAATGTTTACAATAATATCTTACATATGCAAACATGTAATAAGTATTATTTATTACCACATATATATATTTTTAATCATATATTTCATGTTATACCTGAGTCCTTTTTTTTTTTTTTTTTTTTTTGAGATGGAGTCTCGCCCCCTCACCCAGGCTGGAGTACAATGGCACAATCGGCTCACTGCAAGCTCCACCTCCTGGGTTCGAGCGATCCTCCTGCCTCAGCCTCCTTAGTAGCTGGGATCACAAGCACACCATCACACCCAGCTAATTTTTTGTATTATATTTGAGATGGGGTTTCACCATGTTGGCCAGGCTGGTTGCGAATCCCTGATCTTAAGTTATCTACTGACCTCGGCTTCCCAAAGTGCTGGGATTTACAGGCGTGTCCGGCCTGTTTGTACCTTTCAAATACGATTATACTAGTAAGTAACTGAGTGGAAAGGAAGGGTGGGAAGTGGAGTGCGGAGGAAGCAGGAGGTGAGGCCACAGATCAAGCACAGCTGGTGTCAGGGGATAGCCGTGGTTCGTGCTGTGAGGGCGGCCCAGGGTGTGTGTGCCAGAAGAATGGCCCGTGGGCCTGGTGGAGGCCCTGGGAGGGAGTGCCAAGAGAGGCAGCCCACTACCTCCGATAGATACCTCCCAGGCTCACAGCCTTTGCCTCCCTCACCCCTGCCCCCTGCGGCTCAGCTCCACCGTCGCCCCCACCAAGTGGCTCTTCGGTCTCTCAGCAGCCATGCTGCCCCCAGGCTGTCTGTTCCCTAAGGGCCGCGGATGGAGGAACACAAGAGGGGCTCACACCCTAGTGAGGGAAAGAGTAAGCAAATTAGGGCCGGGCGCGGTGGCTCACGCATGTAATCCCAACACTTGGAAAGGCTGAGGGGGGTGGATCACCTGAAGTCCGGAGTTCCAGAACAGGCTAACCAACATGGTGAAACCCCGTCTCTACTAAAAATGTAAAATTAGCCGGGGGTGGTGGCGGGCTCCTAGGATCCCAGCTGCTCGGGAGGCTGAGGCAGGAGAATCGCTTGAACCCGGAAGGCGGAGATTGTGGTGAGCCGAGATCGCGCCATTGCCCTCCAGCCTGAGCAACAGGAGAGAAACATCCTCTCAATGAAAAGAATAAATAAGCAAGCCGGGCGTGGTGGCTCAAGCCTGTAATCCCAGCACTTTGGGAGGCCGAGGCGGGTGGATTACGAGGTCAAGAGATCGAGACCATCCTGGTCAAAATGGTGAAACCCCGTCTCTACTAAAAATACAAAAAATTAGCTGGGCATGGTGGCACGTGCCTGTGATCTCAGCTACTCAGGAGGCTGAGGCAGGAGAATTGCCTGAATCCAGGAGACGGAGGTTGCGGTGAGCCGAGATCGCGCCATTGCACTCCAGCCTGGGTAACAAGAGCGAGACTCCGTCTCAAAAAAAAAAAAAAAAAAACAGAATAAATAAGCAAATTAAGGAATGGGAGCAGCATGTCCAGGGCACAGGTATTGTTCTGAAATTTGTTTTAGACCTCCTTTGAAAGTACGCGTGAATGTAATTGTTTCAGGCACTTTTTTTTTTTGAGACCGAGTCTGGGTGTCACCCAGGCCGGAGTGCAATGGGGCGATCCTGCCTCCCCGCACACTCCCGCCTCTGCCTCCGGAGTAGCTGAGATTCCACGCCCGCGCCACAGCGCCCGGCTAGTTTCAGGCACTCTTAAATGAAGCCACTCAGCGCCTAGCCAGCGGAGGGCACTGGAGCTCGCCGCGGACCAGCCCCAGACCCACCCCCGCGCCTCGCCACGCCCCCTGCCCCGCCCTCCGCTTGCCTCACGCCGGGGGCCACGCCCCCGTCCATCCGCGCGTTCCTGTCCCGCCCCTCACCACGCCTCGTGTCCCCGCCCTTGCCCCGGCGCACTTTATACCCCGCCCCCTTGCCTCACCGCCCCCCGTGCCCCGCCCCCGCTCCGCCGCACCACTGAGCTCCAACCCGGGGCCCGACTCTGCGCCCTCCGCGTCCCTCGCCACGCCTTCCCCCGCGGATCGCGGCGCCCGCGTCCTGATTCTACTTCCGCCTCGGAGGACTTGGGAGCCCGACGTTTCCGGGAGCGCCGCGTGGAGTTAGTGTTGGCCGGTTTTGGCATGGCGGCGTGTTCTGGTCCGGCTGCGCCAGTCTTGTCGCTTAACCCGCAAGAAGATGCCGAGTTTCAAAAGGAGGTGGCGCAGGTTCGCAAGCGCGTAACCCAGGTGAGCAAGCGCCCTAGCCCAGGCTGCGAGTAGGGGAGACGCACCGGTTTAGGGGGTTTCTGGGGTCGCGCAGTTCCCGGCCCGGCTCCTCTTGCCTTCGCGCTCGCCTTCGTTACCTCCAGGGTCTCCCAACCGGATTCGCCTGAATCAGGGACCGACCTCTTGAGCTTGCAGCCCACGGTTTCCCAGACGAAAGGGTTTACGCTGGTCAGTACGTTATGGAGGGGTTTGGCCGCTGAGGACTTGGAGCCTTCATGTGGAGAGTAAGGGGGAGGCATTGGGGTGACGGAAGCGGAGGAAGGAGCCAGCTGGAGGGAGTGGGCTCCCATACCGCAGGTTATCTCCGGGTTAGAGCTGTCACTGCCGCGTTGCCTCCGAAAATGGGGGCCCCAGACTTATCACTTTCGGGAGGTTTGTATGCCGGGTCGGAGATCTGAGAGTTATCAAAATACTTTATTTGCCAAGTTGCACTTGCTGACTAGGGCCCCTGACATCCCTTATACTTTCTGTGGGGTTTTGTTTTTTTTTTTTTTTTTTGGGGGAGTTTTCCCTATTGTTACCCAGGCTGGAGTGCAATGGCGCGATCTCGGCTCACCGCAACCTCCGCCTCCTGGGTTCAGGCAATTCTCCTGCCTCAGCCTCCTGAGTAGCTGGGATTACAGGCACGCACCACCATGCCCAGCTAATTTTTTGTATTTTTAGTAGAGATGGGGTTTCACCATGTTGACCAGGACGGTCTCGATCTCTTGACCTCGTGATCCACCCGCCTCTGCCTCCCAAAGTGCTGGGATTACAGGCTTGAGCCACCGCGCCCGGCCTCTTTCTGTGGTTTTTAGCATAAAATACACCGGGAAACTTAGGCGTTCTTGTTACAGAGGTAAGGGTGTGACGACTGAGACGCTGAAAGGCTCATCTGTACTGTGAGAGTTAACAGTCGTCTGGAAACGTTTTCGATAAAGTGCGAGTAAACAGTGTGCATCCAAAGTGAAGGATACAGTTATGTAGCGTTCTCCGGGCAGAAGATCTAAACTGGCTTGTTCAGAGATGTCCTTGCTTATCCGCTGATTGACATAGTTGTTGAGCACTGACATTTTACTGAGTGGTGGGGTGCCACGGTGGAAAGACAGTCGACTACTGCTCAGCCACGGCCCTTGTGGGTAGAGACATTAAACAGCCAGTTCTTTAATTACGGCTATGGTAAGTGGAAATGCAGAGTAGGTTTTTGGGCCGAGGGCTAGGACTAGGAGTTTTGCAAGCTTTGTTGCAGTGTGATTTTCTTATTTTAAAAATCTTTAGCCGGGCACTGTGGCTCACAGCTGTAAATCCCAGCACTTCGGGAGGCCGAGGAGGGTGGATCATCTGAGGTCAGGAGTTCGAGACCAGCCTGGCCAACGTGGTGAAACCCCGTCTCTACTAAAAATACAAAAAAATAGCGGGGCGTGGTGGCAGGCGCCTTTAATCCCAGCTACTCGGGAGGCTGAGGCAGGAGAATTGCCTGAACCCAGGAGGCAGAGGTTGCAGTGAGCCGAGTTTGGGGCGCTACACTCCAGCCTGGGCAACAAGAGGGAAACTCCATCTCAAAAAAAAAAAGAAAAGAAAAGAATACTTAATTTACCTGGTCTTTATGTTTTCAGCAAAAAAAACGAGAACAACTTACTCCTGGAGTCATCTATGTGCGCCACCTGCCTAACCTACTTGACGAAACCCAGATCTTTTCCTATTTCTCCCAGTTTGGCACTGTGACACGGTTCAGACTGTCCAGAAGTAAAAGGGTAAGATTTCTGTAGTTGCGTTTAATGTTTTGTTTTTCAAGTGTGTATTATCTTTGACATTAAAGAGCATGTTCACTTACGTATTATTGCTTATCAGATTTCATTCCAAAAAGGAGAGTGGCTGAGGTTTAGAATCTGAAACAGCCACAGGAGCAAAATCAGTATTACTGTAAAAGTTTGTTTTTTACATTGCTGCAAATCCTTACATTAAGTGGACAGTGCTGGTAAATGAACTTAAGTATGAGGACCAGATTTATCCATCTTTTTGTATTAGCCTTTGGTACAAGCATCCCTATAATAGCAAAGGTTTATATAGTGAATAAAGATAAGGACTCTGGACTTGGACGGCCAAGCTTTAGGGCCAGGCTCTAGCCCTTACTAGTTAGAGTGATACGACCATACCATGCTCAGTGTTATGATCTGTTAAATGTGAGTAAAACATTGCAGAAGTATTTAGTCAAAGGTTAAATGAAATAATGAATATAAAATCCTTAGATTTATTGCTTGGCACACAGCAAACACTATATAATTACTGTTGTGTCATACCTGCATTCTAATGAGAAAAAGGTGTATGTAGCTTGTTTCAAGAGTAGTGACCCACTTTATTCCACTTTCTTTTTTGTTTTTTTGAAATGGACCCTCGCTGTGGCCTAGGCTGCTGGAGTGCAATGGTGCAATCTCGGCTCGCTGCAACCTCTGCCTCCCAAGTTCAAGTAGTTCTCTGCCTCAGCCTCCTGAGTCGCTGAGATTACAGGTGCCCACCACCACACCTGACTAATTGTATTTTTAGTAGAGATTGGGTTTCACCATCTTGGCCAGGCTGGTCTCGAACTCCTGACCTCAGATGATCCACCCACCTCAGCCTCCCAAAGTGCTGGGATTACGGGAGTGAACTGCCACACCTAGCCTACCCACTTTATTTTTTCCCCACACGTAAACTTTAATGGGTTGTAGCCATAGACACCTATTCGATTTAGCATCTAGGGCATAGGGTGTGCATCCGTCATCTGTTAGTTGTCCTAAAGATACAGATTATAGGTAGAATTGAGGTCCCTTTTGTACCCTTCCCAATGTTCTTCACGTTCTCCTTTAAGTAAGGAATTAAATTCACAAATTCAGTTTTCAGTGCTATATATAAGTTTTTACTACGTATATAAATGTACATATAGTATTGTTTTAAAATTCTATTATTTCTATCTTCCTTCAGCTGAATTTTTTTGTTCAGTAATGTGAGCATTATTCCTGTAACTCTAGTGCCTTTGTTATCATCGTTGCTTGTTACTTGGGTAACTGAAGTTTATCGACCCCCCTACGGAACATTAGGTTTTGTTTTTTTGTTTTGTTTTGTTTTTTTGAGATGATCTCACTGTGTCACCAGGCCGCCGTAGTGTAGTGGGGCGATCTCGGCTCACTTTACCTCTACCTCCCAGGTTCAAGTGATTCTCCTGCCTCAGCCTCCTGAGTAGCTGGGATTACAGGTACCTGCCCCTGTACCTGGCTAATTTTTGTATGTTTAGTAGAAACAGGGTTTCACCATGTTGGCCAAGCTGGTCTCGAACTCCTGACCTCAGGTGATCCACCCATATTGACCTCCCAAAATGCTGGGATTACAGCATGAGCGAGTCACTGTACCCAGCCCAAACATTAGGTTTTTTTTTTTTTTTTTGAGACGGAGTTTCACTCTTGTTACCCAGGCTGGAGTGCAATGGCTGCGATCTCGGCTCACCGCAACCTCCGCCTCCTGGGCTCAGGCAATTCTCCTGCCTCAGCCTCCTGAGTAGCTGGGATTACAGGCACGCGCCACCATGCCCAGCTAATTTTTTGTATTTTTAGTAGAGACGGGGTTTCACCGTGTTGACCAGGATGGTCTCGATCTCTTGACCTCGTGATCCACCCGCCTCGGCCTCCCAAAGTGCTGGGATTACAGGCTTGAGCCACCGCGCCCGGCCACATTAGGTTTTTTACTACTCTTAACTCTTTAGATGAAGCTGCTGTGAAGTCTTTATGCAGGTATAGGCAGATTTTTTTAGAAGAGTATTTTGTAGACCTTGGTTCTCAGTAAGAAGTAAGTTTTAACCATCACAAAGAAGATAAGGGTTTAAAAAAAAAAAAAGTAAGTTTCACAGTATAAACCGTCACACATACAGATGCATGTAAGCATAACTGAAATAAGTCAAATGAGACAATGTTTAAACTTGTCCTGTTTGATGATTTTCTATTTCATTCTAGTCAGGCTTTTGTTTTGGTTTTGGTTTTGTTTTGTTTTGTTTGAGACAGAGTCTCACACTGTCACCTAGGCTGGAGTACAGTGATACAATCCCAGCTCACTGCAGTCTCCACCTCCTGGGTTCAAGTGATTCTCCTGCCTCAGCCTCCCAAGTAGCTGGGATTACAGGTGCGTGCCACCACACCCAGCTAATTTTTGTATTTTTAGTAGAGACAGGGTTTCACCATTTTGTCCAGGCTGGTCTCAAACTCCTGACCGGTGATCCACTCACCTCAGCCCCCCAGAGGACTTAGATTACAGGTGTGACCACCGCGACTGGCCTAGCTTTGTTTTGTTTTTGTTTAGTATCCTTGTGACCTAAACTGATCCTGTTACCCCCTAAAAAGGTCAAGCTCTGAGTTTGAAAAGTGCAAGTGTTTTTCCCTATTGCAGTATAGTAATTATTCCCCCAGCTGTGTGTTTCTATTTCTAGGCTATAGAGGAGTAGAAGAAATAGTGGGATGATCATCTCTACAGTCCTCACCTGGATTCACCCATTATTAACATCCTAACACATTAGCTTCACTTTTTTGTTTTTATATACACTTTTTTTTTCCTGAATCATTAGAAAAAAGCGGCAGTTATAATACTTTAAATACTTCATCATAAATCTGAGAATGAGGACATATCTTTCAATATAACCACAGTATAATGGTATATAATGCACTATCTTTGTGTATCTCCAGTTCCCAAAATGGTTTTTTGTTTGTGTGTTTTAGTTTTCTTTTGTTTTTTGAGAAGGAATCTCACTCTGTTGCCCAGGCTGAAGTGCAATGGCACAATCTCAGCTCACTGCAATCTCCACCTCCCAGGTTCATGTGATTCTCCTGCCTCAGCCTCCCGAATAGCTGAGACTGCAGGCATGCACCACCACACTTGGCTAATTTTTGTATTTTTTAATAGAGATGGGGTTACAGCATGTTGGCCAGGCTGGTCTCGAACTCCTGACCTCAGGTGATCTCCTGACCAGGCTGGTCTCGAACCCCTGACCTCCCAAAGTGGTGTGGGATTATAGGCATGAGCCACGACCCCCAGCCTTATTTTGTTTTTGAGACAGGATTTCATTCTGTTGCCCAGGCCGGAGTACAGTGACAGGATCATGGCTAACTGCAGCAGCCTTAAACTCCTGGGCTCAAGCAGTTCTGCCACTATAGCCTCCAAAGTAGCTGGGACTACCAGTGCGTGCCACAACACCTGGACAATGTTTTTTATTTTTCTTTTGTAGAGACAGGGTCTCTCTATGTTGCCCAGACTGGTGTTGAACTCTTAGTCTCAAGCAATCTTCCCGCTTCAGCCTCCCATAGTGGAGGGATTACAGGCGTGAGCCACTGGCCCCTAAAATGTCTTTAGCTATTCTTTTTTATTACCTGTTCTGAGTCCCTGTCAAGATGTGTGCATTACATTTACTTGTTAAAGCTTCTAAGCCTATCTAGAACAGTCTCCTTGCCCTTTATTGCTTGTTTGGTTTTTCTTGAAGAGTTCTGGCCATTTTTGTCTTATAAAAATCCTGCTCACTGAGGAGATGCATGAAAATTTACCATTTCCAGCATTTTTGAGTAGTAAAGCCAAGCTCGCTCTAATTTTGACTGTTTGCTTGGTATTTCCAACATTCTGGAATTACTGGGTAAAGTTTTTTTTCTTTAATTACATAACATTTTCAAATCACTTCCCAAAAGATTTATATCGGTTTACAGTGGTGGTATACTTGGTTGGATTTCGTAGTGTCTGTCTTCCACTTCACCATCTGTCTTTCCCCTCCCCATGCTGCTGAGACAAAGTATTGCTCTTGTTGCCCAGGCTGGAGTGCAGTGGCACAGTCTTGGCTCACTGCAACCTCCACCTCTCATGTTCAAGCAATTCTTCTGCCTCGGCCTCCTGAGTAGCTGGGATTACAGGCGCACACCACCACACCTGGCTAATTTCTGTATTTTTAGTAGAGATGGGGTTTCACCATGTTGGTCAGACTGGTCTCGAACTCCTGACCTCATGATTTGTCCACCGCAGCCTCCCAAAGTGCTAGGATACAGGCGTGAGCCACCACACCCAACTAAAGACTTTTATACAATGCAGTGTTGTTGTTGAATAAATTCCAGCCATAGGAATTGTATATTTATCATATGTAATAAAAATCCCAAGAATACCAGAAAATCAGCTGTGTTGAGACTCTTGCATCTTTTCTTTTTCCTGTAACAGTCTCCAGAATATGTGAATTGAATTTAGAATTAAATGTGTCATAATGTTTGATAAGGGGCTATATACACTATTTAAAATAATGGCATTTTAGGAATTTAATAATGCGTTCAAATCTAATTGTTCTGCTTTGTGTGGCGGATTCTCTGTTGCAGACCGGAAACAGCAAAGGCTATGCATTTGTGGAGTTTGAGTGTAAGGATGTTGCCAAGATAGTTGCTGAAACAATGAACAACTACCTGTTTGGTGAAAGGCTCTTGGAGTGTAAGTGCTCCTGTCTCTGTGGTAGTAGGGTTGCCTGGGTGCCTGCTGCTGGTGGGTGATGGTGGGAAGGGCGGCTTGCTTAACTGCTTGGACATGCCACTTCCTCTGTGGATGAGTCTTACAGAATGGTGCAAGGATTTCAGTGTGTATCGCAGGCAGATTCTAATTGGAATTTTAAAATCTCCCAGCCATGAGAGCTGTTTTTATCCTAAGTGGAACTGGACAAGTTACCTTGGGGACACACAGAAAGAGCAGCTAACCCATGCTTATGGGCTGTGAAAGACTTATCTGGGGAAAGAGCATTGACATTGAAACCTGAAGACTCTACAGGAGCCAGCCAGGTGAAGGGACAGAAGTGAAGACAGACCATTCCCAGCTGAGGGACAGTGAATGCCAAACCAGAGGTGCCTGACCATTTGGCTGTGAGGGAATGTGAGGAAAAGTAGCAAGAGATCAGGGAACAGGAATAGGCTTCAGGTCGGGTTACTGAAGGCTTTCTAAGTCAGCAAGTTCAGAATTCATCCTGAGGGCAGTGGGATAGCAGCAAAGGTCAGGAATCGCATTGCAGAATCCATCTAAATGGCAGTGGCTGTAGCTCTTCCACACGAGAGAAGCTGGAAGGCGTAGAGGAGTGACAGCACCAGATTAGAAATTCATCCTGCAGAAAGGAGCCAGTGCAGCATCAACCCTGCAGTCCACAGAGTGCAGAGAGCATCCGTCTCCAGATCCTGCTGCCCTTGGGAGGCAGAGCGAAGTTTCTGGCCTCCCTGTGCCCGTGGTGGCATGTGGCCATCTTAGGTACCCAAGCTCACAGCTGACAAGGCTGCCCAGGTAGCATCTCTCTATTCACTTCCCATTGCTGTGAGAGAAGCCGGGATTACAGGTGTGAGCCACTGTACACAGCCACGTCATGATGATATATGTGAGGAATGGCACTGGGGAGATTCTAAAGTTAACATTAAAATCCCCTTACTACCATTTGGTTGAAACTTTTTATGTTTTTTTCTTTTTAAAAATAGGTCGTCTTATGCCACCTAAAAAAGTACATAAAGAACTCTTTAAAGACTGGAATGTTCCATTTAAACAGCCGTCATACCCATCAGTGAAACGGTATAATCAGAATCGGACACTAACACAAAAGCTACGGATGGAGGAGCGATTTAAAAAGAAAGAAAGGTTACTCAGGAAGAAACTAGCTAAAAAGGGAATTGATTATGATTTTCCTTCTTTGGTAAATATTTCTTCATGAAATCTTTTTTTGTGATTTGCTGTGGGGAGGGGAGGGGGTGGCCTTGTATCTCGTAAAGTACCTAGCCTAGTGCTTACCACAACCTTGGCTCACTGCAGCCTCCGCATCCTGGGTTCAAGCGATTCTCCTGCCTCTAGCCTCCCAAGTAGCTGGGATTACAGGTGCATACTACCACGCCCAGCTAATTTTTGTATTTTTAGAGATGGGGTTTCTCCATGTTGGCCAGGCTGGTCTTGAACTCCTGACCTGAGGTGATCTGCCCACCTCAGCCTCCCAAAGTGCTGGGATTACAGGTGTGAGCCACCATGCCCAGCCAGTTTTTTAACTAATTTTTTTTTTTTTTTAAGAGTCTTGCTCTGTTGCCCGGTCTGGAGTGCGGTGGCACAATCTTGGCTCACTGCAACTTGCACCACCCAAGTTCAAGCAATTCTCCTGCCTTACCCTCCTGAGTTGCTGAGATTACAGGTGTGCACCACCACACCTGGCTAATTTTTTGTATTTTTAGTAGAAATAGGGTTTCACCATGTTGGCCAGTCTGGTCTCAAACTCCTGATCTCGGGTGATCATCCACTTCAGCCTCCAAAAGTGCTGGGATTACAGGGGAGAGTCACTGTGCCTGGTCTGACTAAACTTTTGAAGCATTGTAGTTTCTTCCTAAAACATGAGAACAGATTCTGTTATTTCCATTATACAGAAGAGGAAGTGTCCTTTAAGGAGATAATCTTGACTGAACCTTAGGCCCTGGTACTCTTGTGAACCCATCTGGGAACTGAGACAGTGAAGCTTGAAAAGAGGCATGCGAGCACTGCTTTCCCTGAACTTTGCTTGTGACTTAGGGGAGATGAGGGTGGCTTGCCTTTGCACGTTCTTCCTGCTTCCAGCCTCCTGAATTCAGGATTCTGTGAATCAGTGAGCTCCAGATTTTGGCCTTCCCTTCAACCTCTGCAGCTCTGTCAGTTCCTCAGCTGGGCTTCTCCTAGTTTTGCCCTTTACTTGAGATTATTCACTGTATTGATGAGTTTTGCTTTTTAAATTGAAATGCTCTGTCATTAGGGAGGATTTACTGATAATATATATGAGGATCTAATGCTAAGTTTAAAAAGAAAAGATATGAGACTGTTAATTTATAACGTCTTTATTAAAGGTTTTACAGAAAACGGAAAGTATTTCAAAAACTAATCATCAGAAGTCTACAAAAGGCCAGGTAAAATTTTTTTTATCATTTTACATGCCAGGATATTAGAGAAAGATAAGTAGGAAAACATTTAAGATGACTATAACTGATCAATATTCAAACTGATATATCTTTTAAAATTTATTTTAAGGTTTTACGTAAGAAGAAGAAAAAGGTTGTAGGCACTCTTGACACTCCTGAGAAGACTCTGGATAGCCAGGTAAAGTTGTCTCCAATATTCCGGACACCAGGTATTATACAGATAATCTGAAGAAAGAAAGGCAGTTTCTGCTACTCTCATATTAAGATTTCAAATTGAATATTCTCACATTTGGTAGATCTTTATTGTTGATTTAGCAATTTTCTGCGTAACACCTTATAATGGAACATGCTAAGTTCCAATTAATTGTGCATTTCTGTACTACGTTTGATAAGCATCTGAGTTCTTTATTCTTTACAAGAGTATCACCAAAAGATAGAAACAGGCCTAAAATAATGGGGTACCACTTGTAAAAATAAAACAGAGGTGGTATTTTGGGTACAGTCATAATCTTGTTCTACATTTATTATTATAATCTTTACTTGTTGAATCCAGGGACCCACACCAGTTTGTACACCAACATTTTTGGAGAGACGAAAATCTGAAGTGACTGAAATGAATGAAGATGATACAGATAATGAAATAGTTTTCAAACAGCCCGTGTCCTGTGTAAAAGAAGAAATACAGAGGACTCAAACACCTACGCATTCACGGAAGAAAAGACGAAGAAAAAGCAACCAGTGATTTTTAATGTATTATATTTTCTGAAAAATATAATATTTTTATGAGGGTGGACTTTGTATTTTACTAAGAACAATGATATGCAACCCTTGACAAGATTGTCAGAGGAAAAATATACTGTTTGGTCCAGTTAAGGAAAGCAGTCTGTAATTCTGGATTGCCTGCCCTTGGCTGAAATACAAGGGTGCAGACCGGTTTGCAGTGGCTTGGCTGACATTGCCTCTTTGTCCTGTTGTCTGTTTTTCTTTTGACATTTCATAGCTCTCCTTAGTTACTCTGCCTGGATAGAAAGGTGACCACTAAGTGCAGGTTTAAGTACTAAACTGCAGCCTTTACTGTCACCACCAGTTAAAGACCACCAGTCTTGTTTGTCCGTCTGCATGATTTGACAGGGACATTAACTCATGAGGGCGCTTTAGATTTCAACATCACATGGTTGAAGCTGGAAGTTAAATTATATGTAGAGTGAGAAGGCAGTTCCAGTGTTAGCACAGATTTATGTATTCAGATTTTAATAGAGATTCAAAAATGACTCATTTTTACAAATAATTTTAAATTAGTTTTCATTGGGCTGGCATGGACTAATAAGCACCATTTTATACCAGTATCATCAGTGAGGAATTGTATTTCAAGATTCAAACAATAACCAGCAAATAAACTTTTTTTCTACAATTCATTTGTTTGCGAATAGGACTTCGGAGTCATTGGGGGAAAATAATGGTAAATTTTCCCCTTCGTTAGCAAATTCAGATTCATTATAAACATTGCCATCAGATGTAGTAGCTTGTGCCTGTAATCCCAGCACTTCGGGAGGCTGAGGCAGGAGGATTACTTAATGCCAGGGGTTGGAGACCAGCTTGGCAACATGAGATCCCCTCTCTACAAAGAATTTAAAAAATAAGGCTGGGGACAGTGACTCACACCTGTAATTCCAGCACTCTGGGAGGCTGGGGCAGGCAGATCACAGGTGAAGAGATTGAGACCATGCTGACCAACATGGTGAAACCCTGTCTCTACTAAAATTAAGAGATGGGCGTGGTGGCGAATACCTGTAGTCCCAGCTACTCAGGAGGCTGAAGCAGGAGAATTGCTTGAATCCATGAGGCAGAGGTTGCAGTGAGCCAAGATCTCGCCACTGCACTCCAGCCTGGGTGACAAACAGCCTTTTATCTCAAAGAAAAGAAAAGGGCTTAATTGAAAAAATATCCCATTTGTGAAAATATACGGCATTTGAAGGCTATTCGTTGTATTAATTACCAGCAGGAGCTTTTCAAAATATATGAGCTTACCATGTCACTGAAGCAGTAGTCACCAGTGCACTTCATTTGTTCCCACGGACTTGGCCATCAGCAGCAGCAGTTCCATGGATTTTTGACAGAAATAGAAACAGAATACCCTGACTCACCCTGCCTACCACACAGCAGTTTGATGGCTTAGCAGTGATAAATTTACCTAGAGTTCAGGGCCAAGACTTAAAATTTCTGAGTGAGAACATTCAGCTATTTTCATCAAATACTGAACAGGTTCAGAAAGTAGATTTTGCTGCAAACTTGCTGTTTCTTCAAGTCAATGAATTCAATTTAGAATTAAAAGCCAAAACCACTTACATTCAAAACTTACAAGGCTGAAAAGTCACTTTGATGACATTTGAATTGTGAGTAATAACAGCTATTTGATGTACTTGTGCTGTGGAAAGTTAACTTGTGCTGTGGAAAGTTAAAAGCCGTGAGATCTGCATTCCCATACGTAGATTGACAGCAGTTATATTTTCCAACCTAAAACTGTGGTTCCAACAGTGTTTTCAGACCTCAGTAAAAGTACAAAGGAGATGTCCATATCTCAAAATCTCTGTAACCGGGGGACTGCAAAGCTTCCACTTATCTTTCAACAGAAGATGACTAACAGCAGAGTAATAACATGCTAGCACATGCCACACAGAAAGGTAATAGAATTCTGCAAAAGATTTTCAAGTGAGGAATATACGCAGTTGAAATCATACTTGGAGGCCAGGCATGGTGGGTCACTGTTGTAATCCCAGCACTTTGGGAGGCTGAGGTGGGCGGATCACCTGAGGTCAGGAGTTCGAGACCAGCCTGGCCAATGTGGCAAAACCTTGTCTTTACTGAAAATACAAGTATTAGCCAGGCATGGTGGCTGGCGCCTGTAATCCCAGCTTACTCTGGAGGCTGAGCCAGGAGAATCGCTTGAATGCGGGAGGTGGAGGTTGCAGTGAGTGGAGATTGTGCCACTGCACTCCAGCCTGGGTGACAGATTGAGACTCCATCTCAAAAAAAAAAAAAAGAAAAGAAAACATACTTCTGTGGGGCGCCTGTAATTCCAGCACTTTGGGAGGCCCAGGTGGGTGGATCATGAGGTCAAGAGTCAAGACCAGCCTGACCAATATGGTGAAACCCCATCTCTATGTAAAAAAATAATTAAATAAAATACAAAAATTAGCTGGGTATGGTGGCACACACCTATAGTCCCAGCTACCTGGGAGGCTGAGGCACAAGAATCGCTTGAACTCAGGAGGTGGTTGCAGTGAACCAAGATGGTGCCACTGCACTCTAGCCTAGGTGACAAAGTGAGACTCTCAAAAAAAAAAAAGTAAGAAATCATACTTGGCCCGGGGTGGTGGCTTACGCCTATAATCCTAGCACTTTTTGGGAGGCCAAGGCAGGTGGATCACCTGAGGTCAGGAGTTCAAGACCAGCCTGTCCACCTCGTCTCTACTAAAAATACAAAAATTAGCCTGGCGTGGTGGTAAGCGCCTGTAATCCCAGCTACTCAGGAGGCTGAGGCCAGAGAATCGCTTGAACCTGGGAGGCAGAGGTTGTAGTGAGCGGAGATCACGCCACTGCACACTAGCCTGGGTGACTAGTGAAGCTCCGTCTCCAAAAATATATATATATACCTATAAAATCTTACTGCAGATCAACATCAGCAGGTGAGCATCTCCAAGCAACGTTGATAGGAAACACTAGCTTCACATCTTCTACAAAAGTGAATTCAAAATGTATCACAGACCTAAATATAAAACATAAAACTAAAACACTTTTAAACCAGCGCAGTTGCTCACACTTGTAATCCCTGCACTTTGGGAGGCTGAGGCGGTGGCAGGGGCTGAGGTTGGAAGTTTGAGACCAGCCTGACCAACATGGAGAAACCCCGCCTCTACGAAAAATACAAAAGTACCGGGGCATGGTGGAGGTTGTGGGGAGCCAAGATCTCACCGTTGAGCTCAAGCCTGGGCAAAGAGGGAAACTCCGTCTCAAAAAAAAAAAAAAAAACTTTTATAAGAAAACAAAAATCTTCATGACCTGTGTTTAGGCAGAGTTAGACATGAAACCAAAAGCATGACCTATAAAAAGGAAAAGTTGATATACTGGAATTAATCAAAATTTAAAACTTTCTTGGTAGGGAGTCTTTCTGAACCCATTCTGGTTCAGGGCTGGTCAATTAGAAAAAAAAATTGCAGCTGGGCGCAGTGGCTCACCCATGTACTCCCAGCACTTTGGGAGGCTGAGGCAGGCAGATCACAAGGTCAGGAGTTCAAGACCAGCCTGGCCAAGTGGTGAAATCCCGTCTCTATTAAAAATACAAAAATTAGGGCCGGGCGCAGTGGCTCAAGCCTGTAATCCCAGCACTTTGGGAGGCCGAGGCGGGTGGATCACGAGGTCAAGAGATCGAGACCATCCTGGTCAACATGGTGAAACCCCGTCTCTTCTAAAAATACAAAAAACATTAGCTGGGCATGGTGGCGCGTGCCTGTAATCCCAGCTACTCAGGAGGTTGAGGCAGGAGAATTGCCTGAACCCAGGAGGCGGAGGTTGCGGTGAGCCGAGATCGCGCCATTGCACTCCAGCCTGGGTAGCAAGAGTGAAACTCCGTCTCAAAAAAAAAAAAAAAAAATTAGCTGTACATGATGGTGCGTGCCTTTAATCCCAGCTACTCAGGAGGTTGAGGCAGGAGAATTGCTTGGACCTGGGAGGCGGAGGTTGCAGTGAGCTGAGATCATGTCATTGTGCCCTAGCCTGAGTAAAAAAGCAAGACTCTTGTCTCCAGGGAAAAAAAAAAAACTTCATGAAAGACACTTAAGAGAATGAAAAGACAAACTGGACCAGGTGAAAATATGTGCAAAACAGACCTCTCAGCTGGGCACAGAAGCTCACATCTGTAATCTAAGTACTTTGGGAGTCTGAGGAGGGCAGGTCACTTGAGGGCAGGAGTTCAAGACCATCCTGGCCAACTTGATGAAAACCCGTCTCTAATAATACAAAAACCAGACAGGCGTGGTGGCACACCTGTAATCCCAGCTACTCAGGAGGCCGAGGCAGGAGAATTACCTGAACTTGGGAGGCTGAAGTTGCAGTGAGCTGAGATCATGCCACTGCACTCCAGCCTGAGCGATAGAGCAAGGCTCTTACACAACCCCCCAAAAAAGATCTCCCAAAACAATCAGTCTAAATTGTCATAGGGAACCTAATTTCTGTCTTTTGACCATAAAATAAGAAGTAAAAATGACTTTTTAACACTTATATTCCATTTAAGGACTCAGGTGGCCTGGGGGTGGCTCACGCCTGTAATCCCAGCACTTTGGGAGGCCGAGGCAGGCAAATGACGAGGTCAAGAGTTAGAGACCAGCCTGGCAAACATGGTGAAACCCCATCTCAAATACAATACAAAAAATTAGCTGGGTGTGCTGGTGTGCTTGTGATCCCAGCTACTCAGGAGACTGAGGCAGGAGAATCACTTGAACCCAGGAGGTGGAGGTTGCAGTGAGCTGAGATTGTGCCATTGCACTACTCCAGCCTGGGTGACAAGGCAAGACTCCATCTCAAAAAAAAAAAAAAAAAAAAAAAAAGACCGGGTGCGGTGGCACAAGCCTGTAATCCCAGCACTTTGGGAGGCCGAGGTGGGTGGATCACAAGGTCAAGAGATCGAGACCATCCTGGTCAACGTGGTGAAACCCCGTCTCTACTAAAAATACAAAAAAAAATTAACTGGGCATGGTGGCACGTGCCTGTAATCCCAGCTACTCAGGAGGCTGAGGCAGGAGAATTGCCTGAACCCAGGAGACGGAGGTTGCGGTGAGCCGAGATTGCGAGCCATTGCACTCCAGCCTGGGTAACAAGAGCGAAACTCCGTCTCAAAAAAAAAAAAGGACTCAGGCATAACATGAAATATGCGATTAAAAAAATATATATGCTGTAATAAATACTATTTATTACGTGTTTGCATATGTAAGATATTATTGTAAACATTTAAAATGTATTAACATATTTCATCAGAACAACTCTGTGTAATACATATTACTCTTCCCATCTGAAAGATGAGTAAACTGAAGCCCAGGAAGCTTAGGTAGCTTGCCCGCAGGTTATATAAAGTCGCCCAGTTGAACTGGCTCAAGCCCTTAAAGTTTACTTTCAGCGGGATTAGCGTAAATGCTAGATTATTTGTGGCCATGGAAAGGAAAAGGGCTGGGTGCAGTGGCTCACGCCTGTAATCCCAGCACTTTGAGAGGTTGATGAGATGGAAGGATCGTGTCAGCCCAGGAGTTTGAGACACCAGTGAGCACTGGAGGGCACCACTGCCCTCTGCTCTGGGTCAGAGAGCAAGACCCCTTCTCTAATAACGAACAACAAGGCCGGGCACGGTGGCTCAAGCCTGTAATCCCAGCACTTTGGGAGGCCGAGGCGGGTGGATCACGAGGTCAAGAGATCGAGACCATCCTGGTCAACATGGTGAAACCCCGTCTCTACTAAAAATACAAAAAAATTAGCTGGGCATGGTGGCGCGTGCCTGTAATCCCAGCTACTCAGGAGGCTGAGGCAGGAGAATTGCCTGAACCCGGGAGGCGGAGGTTGCCGTGAGCCGAGATCAAGCCATTGCACTCCAGCCTGGGTAACAAGGCCGAAACTCCGTCTAAAAATAAAAAATAAAAAATAACGAACAACAACAGGGAGAAGCAAAAGGCTTGCATTGACAAGACCTGGTGACGTTTCTTTTCTTTTGTTGTTTTTTGTTTTTAGTTTGTTTTTTTGAGACAGAGTCTCACTGTGATACCAGGCTGGAGTGCAATAGCGCGATCTCAGCTTACTGCAACCCCCGCCTCTAGGTTCAAGCAATTCTGCTGCCTCAGCCTCTGGAGTAGCTGGGATTACAGGCTCCTGCCACCACACCCAGATAACTTTTTTTTTTTTTTGAGAGGGAGTTTCACTTTTGTTGCCCAGACTGGCGTGCAAGGCCTGATCTCGGCTCACTGCAACCTGTGCCTCCCAGGTTCAAGCGATTGTCCTGCCTCAACCTCCCAAGTAGGTGGAATTACAGGTGCATGCCACCATGCCCAGCTAATTTTGTATTTTTAGTAGAGACGGGGTTTCTCTATGTTGGTCAGGCTGGTCTCGAGCTCCTGACCTCAGGTGATCCACCAGCCTGGGCCTCCCAAAGTGCTGGGATTATAGGTGTGAGCCACTGTGCCCATCCGACTTTCCCTTTTTGCTGTTTTGTTTTCCTTCCCCAAGTTATTGGTAGAGGGACCTAGTGACTTTATGAATCAGGGGCAGAAATGGGACACTGGGGCACATGTGGAAGGAAGGCCAACAAGATTTCTAGTCTTACATGGTCAGCCTTGAAATAGCTGAGAGCAATATAACACTAGGTGGCGGTAGATCCCAGGCACTTGAAATTCACAGCCTGGCTCGGTGGCATGAGCCTGAAGTCGCAGCTTCTGAAGAGGCTGAGGCAGGCAGAAAAAATCTACAGTTAACTCATTGCACTTAAAGAGACTGGCAAAAACACAAAATTATTAAAGGAATTTATACCCTAGTGTTAATTCTTTTTTTTTTTAAGATGGAATCTCACTCTGTTGTCTGGGCTGGAGTGCAATGGCACGATCTCAGCTCACTGCTGCTTCTGCCTCCTGGGTTCAAACAATTCTCCTGCCTCAGTCTCCTGAATAGCTGGGATTACAGGCACCAGCCACAATTCCAGGCTAATTTTTGTATTTTTAGTAGAGACTTCACCATGTTGGCCAGGCTGGTCTTGAACTGCTGACCTCAGGTGATCCCCCCCACCTCGGCCTCCCAAAGCTCTGGGATTACAGGCAAGAACCACCATGCCCAGCCAACATATCTTTTCTTTCGTATTTTTAGTAGAGACGGGGTTTCACCATGTTGACCAGGATGGTCTTGATCTCTTGACCTTGTGATCCACCCGCTTCGGCCTCCCAAAGTGCTGGGATTACAGGCGTGAGCCACTGCGCCCAGCCCTCCAACATATCTTTTCAAAAAGACCTCCCTTAGAAGCATGATTTTATAGACACATGAACACACATATATACAGCACACCAGTTTCTACGCTACTACAGGACAGAAACTACCACTATCAAATGCCTCTTAAGCAGCTTGGTGCTTAGGAAACATCTTTCCAATAATTAGCAATTGGTGAAAATATATTTACCTAATGGGTTTGGATCACCAGCAATACGACATTCTGATGACACGAACCATGAAAATATTTATCTTATGAATTTGTGTATAAAAATGAAGAAATAGAACTTTGATTGATTATACAGTATCTACAGACAGCTTTTTTTTTTAATTAGAGATGAAGTCTCGCTATATTGCCCAGGCTGGTCTCCAACTCCGGGCATCAAGCAGTCCGCCTGCCTTGACCTCTCAAAACGTTTTGGTTTGATTTATATTGGTTTTTAGAGACAGGATCTCATTGTGTCACCCAGGCTAGAGCACAGTAGCACGACCATAGCTCACTGCAGCCTTAAACTCCTGGCCTGAGGTGATCCTCCCACCCTGGCCCTCCTGAGTAGCTGAAACTACGGGAACTTGCACGAGGCCAAGCTAATTTTATTTTTTTTCTTGAGCTGGAGTTTTGCTCTTGTCACCCAGGATGGAGTGCAATGACATGGTCTCGGCTCACTGGAACCTCCACCTCCCTGGTTCAAGGGATTCTGCGGCCTCAGCTTCCCACAGATGTGGAATTACAGTTATGTGCCGCCATGCCTGGCTGATTTTTAGTAGAGATGGAGTTTCACCATGTTGGCCAGGCTGGTCTCAAACTCCTGACCTCAGGTGATCTGCCCACCTCAGCCTCCCAAAGTACTGGGATTACAGTCGTGAGCCACTGTGCCCGGCCTTTTTTCTTTCTTTCTTTTTTTTTTTTTTAATAGAAATGGGTCCTCGGTATGTTGCCCAGGCTATTCGGGAATTCCTGGCCTCAGGTGATCCTCCTCTCTCGGTGTCCCAAACCTCTAGGGTTACAGGCATGAGCCACTGCCCCTGGACAGCAAATAATTGTATATAATTATATACAATGTATATAAATGTTCTTTGGTGTATATTAAAATGATGGCTCTGTTTTAAAAAGAAAATTTCACACAAGATAACTTTGCTTTAGTACCACTGTCACTGTAAACACCATCTGTAGCCCACGGTGTTCAGAGGATTACCTGTTTTCCAGTCTCTGGGCCATTTTGGTTTCATTTCTTATTCATGAGGCCTGAATTATAAACATGAAGTAAACACTGGACTTAGAATTTGGAGCATTTTTCTACTTTAACCAGTAAACCTCAAAGTTTTGGAAATATTTTTCAAGTTACATATAGGTGATCTATTTCTGTGCTTTTTTCTCTCCAAAACAAATAAAAACAAAATAATTAAACTGTTTGACTAGTTAGGGTTTACCTTAGGTAGCAGTTAATGTCCCGTCCCATTGATCCAGTTAGGGAATGTTTCACATACCTGTCTACAAATTTCTCCTGTTCCAGTAATTGATCTGTTTTATAATTAAGTAGCTTACCAATTATTGCAGTGGCCTGCTCTGCTTCAGTTTGTATTAACAAAAGAAAACGAATTTGTACCAGTATCGCAGACATTACTTTTCTTTGCTGCTAGTGACCAAGTTTGGAATCTCCCCTGTTATAAATAAATGCTGTCAACCTTACAAAGCCCAGGAAAAGAAATCCAGACATCTGATAGTTGCCAGACATAGTTTCCACAGCAAATGTCCCATGAGTAACGCTGTTGTTCTCTACAGCTTCATTCATGGGTTCTGTGATTTGGTTATTCAAAACAGGGGTTGGTTGGTTTGGGGAAAGTAGGAATCCTCCAAGAGGAACCAAGGAAAACACCCTAATTATCTGTCCCAAAAGAGAACTGTGGAGATGTTTTTGGCAGTAATACAGGATAGTCACTGGCAGTTTTTTCTTCTGAAAGAGTGTGTTAATTTTTCTTCTATTTCTCTTTTTTTTTTTTTTTTTTAAGGTGGAATTTCACTCTTGTTGCCCAGGCTGGAATGCAATGCTGCCACTTGGCTCACCACAACCTCCGCCTCCCAGGTTCAAGCGATTCTCCTGCCTCAGCCTCCCGAGTAGCTGGGATTATAGGAATGCGCCACCACGCCCAGCTCATTTTGTATTTTTAGTAGAGACAGGTTTTCTCCATGTTGGTCAGGCTGGTCTCAAAATCCCGGCCTCAGGTGATCTGCCCACCTTGACCTCCCAAAGTGCTCAGATTGCAGGTGTGAGCCACCGCACTTAGCCTTCAATTTCTCTTTTAACACTAGGCTAAATGATAAATATTGCGGCTTTTTTCTAATTAACTTTATAAAAACAAAAACCACTGCTAAGGCATGCTTGGTATAATTTTTAAAACTGCACCTAGTACTTTAGTAAATGCAAACTGTATAAATTCCCTACCTTGCAAATTTGTACTTAGCCTGCTATCTGATTTGATGTTAATGTAGAACCAGCCATAAAAAGGCACGGTATTCAGTCGGCTTCTTATTTTCTGGTGACTTTTTTTTCCATTTAATATAATACCTGAATAGGTAATATATGCAAATGGTATGAAAAGTCACATGGCTTGAGAAGGTATCTCTGTCCCAGGCATGGCTCCTCCACCCCAGCCCCCTGACTGCCTTGCTACTCAAGTAGAGATGCCACCGTCCTCCCTAGCCTCCCAGGCAGTTGTCCCCAGTGATGGGGACAGGGCAGGCACATCACATTTGTTTAATGAATGAATGCATTCAAAACATTTGTGGGTGCCCACCATGTGTCAGGCACTGGGGATCAGCAGTGAACTCAAAACAAAAATTCCTGACCCCATGAGGCTTATATTCAGAACTGCGAGACAAACAATTACCAGATGAAGAAGTGAAGAAGGTCAGGTGTGGTGGCTCACATTTGTAATCCCAGAACTTTGGGAGGCTGAGGCAGGCGGATCAGCTGAGGTCGGGAGTTCAAGACCAGCCTGGCCAATGTGGTGAAACCCCATCTCTACTGAAAATACTAAAATTAGCTGGGTGTGGTGGCAGGCACCTGTAATCCCAGCTACTTGGGAGACTGAGGCAGGAGAATCGCTTGAACCCAGGAGGCGGAGGTTACAGTGCATTGCACTCCAGCCCAGGGGATAGAGCGAGACTCCGTTTCCAAAAAAAAAAAAAAAGTAAAGAAATACATTTTGTGGCATAAATGGTAAGTGCTGTGGAGAAAAATAATATAAGAAATAGGCTTAGGGACTTCTAGAGAAGGAAGTGGGACTGCATTTTCAGCGGGTGGTCAGGAAGGTCTCATACTGAACATGCCATTTGAGTGGAGACCCCTTGAGGAAGTGAGGGAGCCATGCAGAGCTCTTGGAGGAAAAGCTTTAAAGGCAGAGGGAGCAGCAAGTGCAAAGGCCCAGAGGCCAAGCAGGCCAGGGTATTTTAGTATTTCTACTTTTTTTTTTTTTTTTGAGATGGAATTTTGCTCTTCTCGCCCAGGCTGGAGTGCAGTGGCACGATCTCAGCTCACTGCAACCTCCACCTCCTGGGTTCAAGCGATTCTGCTGCCTCAACCTCCCTTTTTACTTTTTAAATTTTTATTATTATTATTTTTTGAGATGGAGTCCAGGTGTGTTATCCAGGCTGGAGTACAATGCCACAATCTCAGCTCACTGCAACCTCTGACTCCCAGGTTCAAGCAATTCTCTTGCCTCAGCCTCCCGAGTCGCTGGGATTACAGGCGACTGCTGCAATTTCCAGCTAATTTTTTGTATTTTTAGTAGAGACAGGATTTCACCACGTTAGCTAGGCTGGTCTCGAACTCCTGACCTCAGGTGATCCGCCTTGTCCTCCCAAAGTGCTGGAATTACAAGCATAAGCCACTGTGCCAGGCCTATTTTTACTTTTTTAGTGTTGAGGCTCACTCTGTCACCCAGGTGGGAGTGCAGTGGCATGATTATAGCTCAGCACAGCCTCGAACTCCTGGGTGCAAGCATTCCTCCCCCCTCAGCCTCCTGAGTAGCTGAGACTACGGGCATGGTTATTATAGAAACAGCAAGGGTGCCAGGCACTGTGCCAGGAGTTCGAGACCTACCTGGGCAATATAGCGAGACCCCGTTCTCAAAAAAAAAAAAAAAGAAAGAAAGAAAGAAAAGAAACAGCAAGGGCACCAGTGTAGCTGGAACACGGGTCAAGTAGAGAAGGAAAGTAAACAGGTGCATCAGGACTGTGGAGGTCACTGTAAACCACTGGCTTTGACTTGGAGTACGTTGGGGAGCAGCAGTGGCTTTACAGTTTAAGGGATCAATACTCATTACTGCAATGTTGCGAACAGACTGTAAGGGTACACAGGAGGTCAATGCCATTGCAGTAATCCAGATGGGCATCAGCGGTGGGTTGGACTGGGTGATAGCACGGAAAGGGGGAAGTGCTCATATTCTGGATAAATGTTGAAAGTCGGCCGGGTGTGGTGGCTTACACCTGTAATCCCAGCAATTTGGGAGGCTGAGAGAGATGGATCGCTTGTGCCCAGGAGTTTGAGACCAGCCTGTGCAACATACAGAGACCCCATCTCTACAAAAATTTAAAAATTATCTGGGCGTGGTGGCACGAGCCTGTAGTCCCAGCTACTTAAGAGGCTGAGGTGGGAGGATAATGAGACTGGGAGGCGGAAGCTGCAGTGAGCCAAGATCGTGCCACTGCACTCCCGCCTGGGTGACAGAGAGTCTGCCTCAAAAAAAAAAAAAAAAATCAGCTCACAGGTGTAGCTGATGATTTTGATATGAGTGTGAGAGGAGAAATGAGGAGTCAGGTTTGACACCGAGGATGTTGACCTTAGCAACTGGAAGAAGGGAGCTGCCTTGACTGAGATGAGAAAGGCTTGGGAAGATGTTTGAAGGAAGGGTGGAGATCAGAAGTCATGCTTTAGGAACGGTAAGTTTGATGCTCTTGATAGATACGGGGTGGAGACAGAGTGTGCAGCTGGAGAGAAGCCTGTGGTTCACAGGAGAGTTCTCAGCTGGAGACATTAATTTGGGAGACAGCCATGAGACTCAATGAGATCGTAAAGGATCGAGGACCCTGGAGCCCTCTCATGTCTAGAGGCCATGGGCGGGAACCAGCAGAGGACCCAGAAAAGCAGAAATCTCGAGGTAAGGAAAAAGCCAGTGGGCTGTGTCCCAGAATTCAAGTGAAGAAGGCGTTACCCAGGGGGAGAAAGTGATCAGCTAGGCCCCATGTTGCTAGACTTGTTAAGATGCAGTCTGAAAATGGACAATTGGATCGAGCAATCTGGCAGTGACCTTGCAGTAAGATAGCTAAGCATGTTTCCAGCCTCAAAATTCTGTCATTAATCCTTTTAGTGTTTTTGTTTTTTGTTTTGAGGCTGAGTCTCTCTCTACTGTCCAGGCTAGAGTGAAGTGGTGTGATCTCAGCTCACTGCAACCTCTGCCTCCCAGGTTCAAGCGATTCTCCTGCCTCAGCCTCCCAGGTAGCTGGGATTATAAGTGCCCAACACACCTAGCTAATTTTTGTATTTTTAGTAGAGATGGTGTTTCACCATGTTGGCCAGGCTGGTCTTGAACTCCTGACTTCAAATGATTCACCTGCCTCAGCCACCCATTTACAGGCGTGAGCCACCGAGCCTGGCCAAGCCTTGTAGTTTATACAGGCGATTATATTTCAAATTAAACAATAAAGGAAGAGTCAAATAACACTAAAGCAGTCCCCTCATCAGAGGTTACACGGCACCTCCCTCATCAAAGAGCAAGGGTAGGAAGCCTGGAGCCTCCCAGGTGTTCTTGAAGCTATGACTGCCCTCATCGTTTTTTGGGACATTAATTCTACCTGAGGCCTCTTGATTGGAGTCAAAATTGGGTCAGCCTGGTTCCAAGGGCTATGTCCCTTTCTCCTTACCTTATGATATTTTTATTTCTGTTTTTTATTTTTTATTTTTTTGAGACAGAGTTTCACTCTGTCCCCCAGCCCAGGCTGGAGTACAGTGGCACGATCTTGGCTCACTGCAACCCCTGCCTTCCGCAGTCAAGTGATTCTCCTGCCTCAGGCTCCCAAGTAGCTTACAGGCACCCACCATCACGCCCAGCTAATTTTTGTATTTTTAGTATAGATGGGGTTTCACCATATTGGCCAGGCCATTCTCAAATTCCTGACCTTGTAATGTGCCCGCCTCGGCCTCCCAAAAGTGTTGGGTTTACAGGCGTGAGCCACCGCGCCCGACTGACATTTTTATTTCTTTTTAGAGCAAAATGTTTTCACCAGCTTCTGGAAGTTACAAATCCATTTTCTTCACCTTTTGCTCTGCTTTAGAAAAATGTGAAAGTATACTGTAAGGTAGTTTTATTTTTCCAGACATTTTTGTGCTACTGATTGGTCTGGAAAATATTCTTCTAATCAATAATTATATACTTGAGACATTCATGGACAGGTTAAGAATGAGAGGATCCCTTTGGAAAGAACAAGGCAACAAAGACCCAAGTTCATAGAAGATCATACTTGTGTTAGGGAGCTTGCCTCAACCTTCTGTGATGCTTAGCATCCAAACTGGTGTAACATAGGTGATTCCTCCTAGTTGAGTCCTTGGCCTGTCCTTCGGCATGCATCCCAGATCTGTCCTGTTCATGGTTCTTATTCTTCTTACTCTCATTTAATGGGATTGGGAGCAAGGGGTACAGATTTCTTTTCTTTTCTTTTTTTCTTTTTTTTTTTTTTTTAGATGGAGTTTCACTCTGTTGCTTAGGCTGGAGTGCAATGGCATGATCTTGGCTCACTGCCACCTCTGCCTCCCGGGTTCAAGCGATTCTCCTGCCTCAGCCTCCTGAGTAGTTGGGATTACAGGCATGCACCACTACACCCAGCTAATTTTTGTATTTTAGTAGAAATAACGTTTCACCATGTTAGCCAGGCTGGCCTTGAGCTCCTGACCTCTGGTGATCCACCTGCCTCAGCTTCCCAAAGTGCTGGGATTACAGGGGTGAGCCACTGTGCCCAGCCAGGGTGCAGATTTTACATCTACCTCTACAGGCCATGGATTTGGCCACAGAAATTCACCTGTGGCATATCATAGTATAATTGGCAGTGTTTTCTTTTTTAATGATACATAAAATTGTAAAGGGTCTTATATCCACAAGTGTCTTGCATTTGATGAATAATTATGATGCTGGCCACATGCAAGCTATCCATGGCCCTATCTAGGCTGCTGTAGGTGCCCCACAGTTGCCATGCTCACCTGTATCTCTCTTTTTTTTTTTTGAGATGGAGTCTTGCGCTGTCGCCCAGGCTGGAGTGCAGTGGCACAATCTCAGTTCACTGCAACCTCCGCCTCCCAGGTTGAAGTAATTCTCCTGCCTCAGCCTCCCAAGTAGCTGGGACCACAAGTGGGTGGCACCACACTCAGCTAATTTTTGTATTTTTAGTAGAGACAGGATTTTACCATGTTGGCCAGGCTGGTCTTGAACTTCTGACCTCAGGTGATCCACCTGTCTCGGCCTCCCAAAGTGCTGGGATTACAGGCATGAGCCACTGCACCTGGCCTCACCTGTATCTCCTAGCTCCCAGTACATCATGTTTTCTATCAGTATTAGCTACTTATTTTCTTTTTCTTTTTTTTTTTTTTGAGACAGAGTTTTGCTGTTGTTGCCCAGGCTGGAGTGCAATGGCACGATCTGGGCTCACCGCAACCTCCGCCTCCTGGGTTCAAGCAATTCTCCGGCCTCAGCCTCCCGAGTAGCTGGGACTACAGGCATGCACCATCATGCCCAGCTAATTTTTGTATTTTTAGTAGAGACGAGGTTTCACCTTTTTGACCAGGATGGTCTCGATCTCTTGACTTCGTGATCCACCCACCTCGGCCTCCCAAAGTGCTGGGATTACAGGCTTGAGCCACCGCGCCCGGCCAGCTACTTATTTTCTTACTTACTTACTTACTTATTTTCCCCATTCATTCAATGGAAATCTTTCTCCATAACTCATTTTCCTTTTTTGGAAATGGCACTCTGTAAACGAGAGGCATTTCCTTTTATTTCTTCTCTTACTGGATTAATTTTTTTGCCTCCCAGGGATTGAAATTAACTACGTTCCATAAAGCCCTGGCTGCAGTGAAGGCAGGGGACACAAGTCGGAAGGGGATGGAGATTTTCTTCTGGCCATGTGGAAACTTGCTGGGGTGCCGTGGTGGAGCCCTGTTCCCTCTCTGAGCCTAGGCACTTGTATCAGGGAGAGAAGGCACTGAATTCACCAGTCAAGGTCCCTCCTGCCCTAACTTCTAGAGTTCATTTGAGCCCCACAAATCCTCACTGCCTAAGAAGTTCTGATGTGATCCCCAGCTTTCCCTGGTGAGGGACAGCTCCAAGATTGTGCTGACCAGAGCAATCACAGCCTCCTCTCTGGCAGGTTAAATAGCCACAGTCAACGCACATCCACAACCACGCTCCTCCACCACCTTGACTGATCTGTCCTGCCTGTCACAGATCAGTGCCTAACATCAGAGAGCGTTTCTAAGGTGCAAATACTGGGAACACAGGAAGATGAGCACAAACTCAAAAAGCCAGGGGACAGACCCCACTGTAATTCTTTACTGTCTGTCTCCCTCGGACTGTGCCGTGTTCAACCTTGGGCCCACCCCCTCCTGCTCCCCCACACTTGGCAATCAACTGCACAGAACAGGCACCTAGGAAGTGCCAAGGGGGTGAGGTGAATCGTTCAGAGGTGGATCTATGTGAGAGAAGTTCCCAATGAGCTCATTCATTAGAAAGGAGGAAATTATCTGACACCACTGTGGGGGTTAGGGAAGGCCTAAGATTCAGAACCCTGTTCTAGGAAATGCCTAAGAAACAGAGGAGGACCGTGGCAGACATCTGCTGTTTCTGGTTGCCAAGTCTCCTTGGCCTTGCTTGTTCACCTCTCAATTTTCTTTGAATTCGCCACCTCTCCCCACTCTAGTCAACCCGTTCGAGTCTCCATTTCTTTTCTTTTCTTTTTTCTTATTTTAAGACAGAGTCTTGCTCCTTCGCCCAGGCTGGAGTGCAGTGGCGTGATCTCGGCTCACTGCAACCTTCACCTCCCAGGTTCAAGGGATACTCCTGCCTCAGCCTCCTGAGTAGCTGGAACTACAGGCACCTACCACCATGCCCCATGCCCAGCTAACTTTTTGTATTTTTAATGCAGACAGGGTTTCATCATGTTAACCAGGATGGTCTTGATCTCCTGACCTCGTGATCCGCCCTCTTCGGCCTCCCAAAGTGCTGAGATTACAGATGTGAGCCACCGCACCAGGCTCGAGTCTCCCTCTCAAATCAACCATGTGAGTAACCCCAGCAAGTGGTCCTGCCAGTGACAACAAGGCCCAGGCCACAGGGACAGATGTTATAAAGTCTGAGCAAATGAGAATCCTCCTTAGGACTCTTGCTAGAACTGTGGGGATAGGCACTCTTCCCAAGGGTCTCTGAACTCGTAGGAGCAGCTGGTGGTCCTTTCATCACCACAGGGAGCTCTCGCCCAAGAATAAAGACAATCCCAAAGAAAGCCAAATCAAGAGATGGAAGGAGATGGTTTCCTGATGCCCTTATGTGAGCCCTTCATCCAGCCATGCATGTCATCCCGCAGACGTCTCAGTAAGGTGTGCTGATAATTTCCTTTTTCCCCCTGAAACTAGTTTGAGTTACATTTCTGTCAAGCAAAAACATCCTAATACAGGCAACAGATTTTTTTATTAATTGGCCGATTTGCTGGGCATAGTGGCATATACCTGTAGTCCCAACTATTTGGTATGTGGGAGTATTGCTTGAATCCAGGAGTTGGTGTGGGCAACATATGAGACTCTATCAGAAGAAAGAAAAGAAAAGAAAAGAAAAGAAAGAAAGGGAAAGAAAGAAAGAGGGAGGAAGGAAGGAAAGAAAGAAAAAGAAAAAAGAAAGAAACAGAGAGAGAAAGAAAGAAGAAAGGAAGGAAGGAGAGAGAAAGACAGGGAGAGAGAGAAAGAAAGAAGAAAAAGAGGAAGGAAGGAAAGAAAGGAAGGAAGGAAGGAAGGAGAGAGAAACTGGCAGATTTGAAACAATTGTAGGTTGAAGAGGAAAGACATAACAAATAGCTAGGAAAAACAAACAAACAAACAAAAAATTAAAAAAAAAAAACAAATAAGACCATCCTGGTCAACATGGTGAAACCCTGTCTCTACTAAAAAACTACAAAAAATTAGCTGGGCATGGTGGCGCGTGCCTGTAATCCCAGCTACTCAGGAGGCTGAGGCAGGAGAATTGCCTGAACCCAGGAGGCGGAGGTTGCGGTGAGCCGAGATCGCGCCATTGCACTCCAGCCTGGGTAACAAGAGTGAAACTCCGTCTCAATAAAAAAAAAAAAATAAAAAAAATAAAAAAAAAAAAAACAAATAGGAATGAGACCGTCAGAGGTGGGCTCAAGCGCAGTGGTAGGAAGAGGCCCCTGCCAGCACCACCCCTGCCCCACCCCCAGCTGATGTGGTCACAGTGAGGGGCTGCAGTAGACTCAGGAACATTCCTATCATCCTGATGAAGCCAGAAAATAGAAACCTCACTCTTTTGTCTTCCTGTTAGCAGATGTTTGGAAGCTTTCAAACAGTTTCCAAGAGTCTCAGCAAGCTGAGAGCAGGGGCTCTCGGAAGCCCGGGGGGATGTTTGGCACCTGTTTTGCTGGTAAAATGAGAGGAAGCCCACATGTACTCTTGCCTACCCCAGTGTGACCAGAGGGAAGTTTCTCCTCTTTTTATGTTATAAATGTCTTGCATAATTTAGCCTCTCTTTTTCTGGTTAAACGTTACCCACAGCTGCCTGCTAGATGGAAAAATGGCCAACAAATCACACCAAGCAGGTATGTGAAGAATTTCCCATTCACCAGCAGGGAGGTTGACCCTTCATTTTAACAACACGGGTTTCGGAGACCATAAAAATCCCTTGTGTGGCAGGTGTAGGGTTGCAATTAATTGTTCCACATAGATGCTACATGTGTCAGGAAGTAAGGGATTTCTCTGACGACATAATGACCTTCATTCAGCCACCAGATCCTTTAAGCAGGTAACACAAGCCCAGTGGCAGAGATTTTCTTTATTTTTTCCTTTCAAAAGCCATGTTTTCAGAGCTTAAAAATTTGTTGTTTGCATTGAAGTAGGCCTTAAAAAAAAACAGACATTAGTTTTGTTTTGTTTTGTTTTTGAGATGAAGTCTCTCTCTGTCGCCCAAGCTGGAGTGCAATGGCGCAATCTGAGCTCACTGCAACCTCCACCTCCTGGGTTCAAGCAGTACTCCTGCCTCAGCCTCCTGAGTAGCTGGGACTATAGGCACGCACCACCACACCTGACTGTACTTTCTTTTTTTTTTTTTGAGACGGAGTCTCACTCTGCCACCCAGGCTGGAGTGCAATGGCGTGATCTTGGCTCACTGCAAACTCCACCTCCCAGGTCCAAGTGAGTCTCCTGCCTCAGCCTCCCAAGCAACTGGGATTACAGGTGCCCACCACTACGCTCAGCTAATTTTTGTATTTTAATTTTAGAGACATGGTTTCACCACGTTGGTCAGGCTGGTCTTGACCTTAGGTGATCCGACCTTAGGTGATCTGACTGCCTCAGCCTCCCAAAGTGCTGGGATTATAGGCGTAAGCCACCATGCCCAGCTAATTTTTGTACTTTTAGTAGAGATGGGGTTTCACCATGTTGGCCAGGCTGGTCTCGAACTCCTGACCTCAGGTGATTCGCCCACCTCGGTCTCCCAAAGTGCTGGGATTACAGGCGTGAGCCACTGCACCCGGCCCAAAAC
>NW_022437649.1:0-30915 GCF_009761245.1 Sapajus apella
AATGGCCTTGCCGAGAAAAGTTGCCTGAGAGCTAGTTCTTTTCAGCACCAAGGAACAAGCATTTGTTTCTAACGTCACCAAATATTAAAAGTGGTGGAATCCTGGCCTCGGTACTTTTCTAGGTAAGTGTTTTGCCCTAAGCGCATATTTCTTTTATAGTTACAAAACAATTATTTATTTCTGTTAATTTAGGAAGTTTATTTTGCCAAGGTAGAGGACATGCCTGGGATGCAGCCTCAGGAAGTCCTGACGACAGGTGCCCAGGGTGGCCGGGCACAGCCTGGTTTCATACACTTTAGGGAGATGCGAGACATCAATCAACGCATCTAAGAAGTGCATTGGTTCAGTCTGGAAAGGCGGGACAACTTGAAGCAAAGGCAGGAAGGCTCCAAGTGGGGAGGGAGCTTCCGGCTCAGATAGGTGATGCACAAAGGGTTACATTCTTTCGAGTTTCTGATGAGCCTTTCCAGAGGAGGCAGATCAAATATGCATCTGTCTCTGAGAAGAGGAGTGACTTTGAATAGAACGGAAGGCAGCTTTGCCCTAAGTGGTTCCCAGCTTGAATAGAAACCAATTCTTAAATGGAAAAGCTGCTTACATAACCAAGAGATTAAAAATTGACAATCTGTACAAGTGAGGTACACACCTCTTCTGAGTTGTTTATAAAACAATTAAGCACCTTGTTTATGGAAAATGAGATATCTGGAAAGTACAAGAAAATTGCTCAGCCCCCAGCTCACAGCAGCTGTCAAAAGAACCTCCCTTCTCAGTAACAGGCACAATTTGTCTTCAGATTTCTGCTGCCTGCACATCTCACACTCATTATTTACACCTCTACAATCTAATGGATGTCACTCCTTCCGACATTAACCAATTTGATAGTCACTGAAGAACAAATTACAATTCAACTGCTAAGGCTACCTGCAAAAACAGGAAAAAAAAAAAAAAAAAAAAAAAAAAAACCCTAGCCCATCTAGATAATTACTTGATACACTGAAAACTGCCACTATAATTTGAGACTGTTATGGTTAGAAAGTTAGCATCAGGGCTGAGTGTGCTCATCAAAATACTTTAACTCTGTCCCCAACCACTGCAACCGTTGGCAAGGTCATTTACTATCTCTGGAGTCTCATTTCTTTTTATACAAACCTGAAATGTAAAAATCTAACCTTTCAGTGCCCTGTGCTTAAATGTCAAATGGGGAGTAGTACCAGGAAAGTATATCTTTTTATTGTTATTAAAATCCAAGGTGTCCTTGTGGAGGCGGCAAAATGGAGTGGATGGAAACTTTGGGGCCAATTGAAATTTCTAACACCACAAATCCATCAAAACAAATAAGTACATCAGCGGAAGTGAAATCGTCACACTGGTTGCTGACTCATTTAAGAGAAAGGTATGAGCTAGCCTCACAACTGGGCGTCATGTGATACAATTGTCAAATGGCCTGCATCCCAGCTACTTGGGAGGCTGAGGGAGGAGGATCACTTGAGCCCAGGAGTTCAAATTGTTAGGGCAAGATAGCAAAACTTCATCTCTTAAAAACAAATTCTCAAATGTTTTCCTTATAAAATATATTAAACCATCAGGCTTTTGAAATGATATGATGTTTAGATTAAGACAAGCTATGTAACTTCTTTCTGGACAGCCATGAAATATTATGACTGAAATATATCACAGCAATGTTAAAAGACCACATTTTGCAAAGTACAGGCATACCTTGGAGACACTGCAGGTTTGCTTCCGGACAACTGTAATAAAATGTTTAACACAATAAAAGGAGTTACAAAATTATTTTTTTATTTCCCAGTGCATATAAAAGTTATGTTTAATCTAGCTATAGTCTATTAAAGTATGCAATAGCATTATGCCTAACAACGTACATATTTAAAAATGTTTTATTGCTAAAAGATGCTAACAATAATCTAAGTCCTCAGTGAGTCTTTGTTGCTGGAAGAGGGTCTCGCCTCACGATTGATGGCTGCTGAATGACTGGTGTGGTGGTTGCTGAATGTTGGTGTGGCTCCAGAGGTTTCTTAAAATGAGACAATGAAGGTTGCCACGTCAACTGACTTTTCCTTTCACCAAAGATTTATCTGTAGCATGTGATGCTGGGATAGCATTTTACACACAGTAGAACTTTCTTCAGAATTGGGGTCAGTCCTCTCAAACTCTGCTGCTGTTTTATCGACTAAGTTTATGTAACATTCTACATCCTCTGTTGTCATTTCAACAGGGGACACAGTACCTTCACCAGGAGTAGGCTCCATCTCAAAAAACCGCTCTCTTGGCTCTTCCGTTAGAAGCAACTCCGCATTTGTTCAACTTTTATGACATTGCAGCAATTCAGTCACATACTCAGATTCCACTTCTCATTCTAGTTCTCTTCCTATTTCTACCGTATCTGCAGTTACTTGCTCCACTGAAGTCTTGAACTCCTTAAAGTCATCCATCAGGGTTGCGGTCAATGTCTTCCAAACTCCTGTTAATGTTGATATTTTGACCTTCTCCCATGAATCACAAATGTCCTTAATGGCATCTAGAATGATGAATCCTTTCCAGAAGGTTTTCAAGTTACTTTATACAGAGGAATCACTATGGCAGCTGCAGCCCTACAAAATGTATTCTTGAAATCAGACTTGAAAGTCAAAATGACTCCTTGAACCATGAGTAATGGATCCTGTAGACTGGATATTGTTTAGCAGACACAAAAACATTAATCTCTTTGTACATATCCATCAGAACTCTTGGGTGACCAGATGCATTATCAATGAGCAGTAATATTTTGAAAGAAAGTTTTTTTTTTTTTTTTTGAGGCAGCCTCACTCTGTCTCTCAGGCTGAAGTACAGTGGTGCAACCACAGTTCACTGCAATCTCTGCCTCCTAGGTTCAAGTTATTCTCCTTTCTTAGCCTCCCATGTAACTGGGATTACAGGAGCACACCACTATGCCTGGCCAATTTTTGTATTTTTAGTAGAGACAGGATTTGCCATGTTGCTCAGGCTGGTCCTGAACTCCTCACGTCAAGTGATTCACCTGCCTTGGCCCCTCAAAGCGCTGGGATTACAGGCGGGAGCCACTGCACCTGGCAGAAATTTTTTCCCCTAATATTTAATAGGTCTCAACAGTGGGCTTAAGATAGTAAACCATGCTATAAACAGATGTGCTGTCATCCAGGCTTTCATCTTCCATTGCCCGAGCACAGCCACATCAATTTAGCTTTTCTCTTAAGGGTCCTAGGATTTTCTGAACGGCAAACGAGCATTGGCTTTAGTCTAAAGTTACCAGCTGCACAAACCCCTAACAAGAGACTTGAGCTGTCTTTTGACGCATTTAAGCCAGGCATTAACTTCTCCTCTATGGAAGCCCTAGACGGTTTCTTCTTCCAAAAGAAGGCTGCTTTGTCTACGCTGAAAATCTCGTTTAGTGTAGCCACTTCATCAATTAACTTAGCTAGACCTGGATAAATCGCTACAGCGTCTACACCAGCACTTGCTGCCTCACCTTGCACTTGTATGATAACTTCTTAAGCCTCATGAACCAACCTCAAGTTTGAAAAGCTTCAAACTTTTCTGCAGCTTCCTCACTTCCCTCAACCTTCATACAGTGGAAGTTACGGCCTTGCTCTGGATTAGACTTTGGCTTAAGGGAATTTGTGGCTGGTCTGATCTGCTATCCAGACCACTCAAACTTCCTCCGTAACAGTAATAACGCTGCTGCACTTCCTCAGTTTCGTTCTGTCACACAGGCTAGAGCGCAGTGGCACAATCATAGCTCACTGCAGCCTGGAAATATACTATCTCAAAGCACAATAAAACAAAGTGCAATAAGATGAGGTATGCCTGTACTTTGATAATCATTCATTCATTCTATTTTAGAAACAAACATCTGTTTTAGACCAAGAAACAGGTGGCAAGGGTGGAGGGTGTTGGACAACTGGCGGGCAGCATGTGGGCCTGGACCCCTGGGATGAGATGGAATGAGAGCAGTAGCAGAATAAAGGAGACAGGATGGGGACAGAAACACCTTTTATATGTTCTCAGCTGTGCCTCTCTATGCTTTCTCTATAATTTTGTATAAAATGAATATATTCCTAGACAGTACATTATTTTAGACTTTTGTAAATTTCAACAAATCATGTTAAAGCCAGGTGCAGTGGCTCACACCCATAATCCCCGTACTTTGGGAGGCTGAGGCTGCCAGATCACTTGAGGCCAGGAGCTCATGACTAGCCTGGCCAACATGGCAAAACCCCGTCTCTACTAAAAATACAACAATTAGCTGGGCGTGATGGCACTCACCTGTAATCCCAGCTACTCAGGAGGCTGAGGTGAGAATCACTTGAACCCAGGAGGAGGAGGTTGCAGTGAGCCAAGATCACGCCACTGCACTCCTGCCTGGGTGACAGAGCAAGACTCCATCTCAAAAAATATCTAATACTACTATTACAGTGTAAGGTGTTTTTTTGTTTTTTTTCTTTCATTTTGGGTGTGTTTGGGGAGTTTGCTTTTTGCTTTGTTCTGTTTTTGAGGATCGCCGTATACAATATCTGGTAGCATCAAACTCCGCACCTTGTTCTTCCAAATTGGGTTAGCTACTGTGCCCTCTGCCTCTCTACACACACACCCCTCCGGAATTTTGATATTGTTTTAATTTCCAAATTCATTTGATAAAAATGGAAATCTTGGTGAAACTAATCTTTCCTACCATGAATATAGTGCATCCTTCCATCATTCAGGTCTCCCTCAATGCCTATAATGGGTATCTGATATTTCACAGTTGCCCAACATATTTTGAAAATCCATTCCCCATTTTTAGACTTCTCCATATTAGGACTCTCCTCCCAGGCACAATCCAAAAACTGTATTTCCCAGAATCCTCTGCAACTTGGACATACATATATAACCAACTCCCACTGAGTAGGTAACACCCTAGCTGAAAACAGAAGATCCTACCAAAATGATTGCAGGAATATTTTTGCTATAGAATGTGAAACGACCTTCCTGGTGGTCCAGTCTCTCTCTTCACTGGGGGTGGCAGTTCAGTAGCAGGCACCAGCAGATGCTCGGTTTCCACTGGAACCACTTGGTTCCGTGGTCATTTTTCCTGGCTTCTGCCTATGTGGCATCCCAGCTTAGTTCCTCTTAGACATTTTGTAAGCTATTTAATAGGCGGATTAATCTAAGGTGGATTCTGCAGTCTGTTACTGATCACTGACATGGAATTAGGGACCAGAAGTGGGTTACTGAGTGTGACAGGACCTTAAAACAGTGGAACTGTTTAGTGGAAGTGTCTGAGAATACGGTGGTGAAGAGTCAGATATTGCAAGCTGAAAAGCACATGGGCGAGACGATGTGGCCACAGCTCTTCTGGACTCAAGTTGGCTCCCTATGTTCTCATTCTGGCACAGGGCTAAAGGCGCAGACACCTTCCGGAGCTTGCTGTTCTCCCGCGGAGGGCAGAAACATAACCATCAGCTGAGCATGAGAACTGAGAAGGATGTTTTGGAAGTTACGGAGACAGCAAGTGGCTGGGCTCGGTGGCTAACGCCTATAATCCCAGCACTTTGGGGGGCCAAGGTGGGTGTATCACCTGAGGTTGGGAGTAGGAGACTAGCCTGACCAACATGGAGAAACCCCGTCTCTACTAAAAACTACAAAAATTAGCTGGATGTCATGGCACGTGCCTGTAATCCCAGCTACTCAGGAGGCTGAGGCAGTTGAATCACTTGAAACAGGAAGTCGGAGGTTGCAGTGAGCCGAGATTGCATCATTGCACAAAGCCTGGGCAACAAGTGCAAAATTCCATCTCAAAAAGAGACAGAGAGGAATTATAAAGTAGTGGCCTAGGAAAGCAGGGGAGTAAAGTGGATTGCAAAAATGTATGACCATCAGGAAACAGTAAGGGCCTCCATGAAATGACTGGTCATGAATTTAAGCGGCAATGCCGCATGGTAGTGTGCTTTCTCCTGATCGTTTTTGGTAGCACAGGTCCAGGAACAGAGAAGGCAGAGAATTGCATTTAGTCTGAGATGAGGTTTTGCCAAGCGAGCATGACAAAGCAAAAGACCGCAGGGAGTTAAGGGAGACTATATTTAAGAACTGACTATGGAGTTTAAGCTGGGTGAAAAAGGAGGGATGGGTATTTTCTGTTTGAAGGATCTCTCTCAAAGTTTGGTGCACACTAAAGATCTGGTCTTTACAGACATCCACAGATATCCAAAATCAGAATTTCCGCAAGACAGAAAACTCTTCCTTTTACAAGCACACCATGAAATTCAGGCACATGGTAATGTTTAAAAACCAAGATTGTAAAGGTTTTGCTATTAATTGCTATAGAGAAACATCTAGATAGCAACAGCAGCACAAAAGAAAAAAAAAATGTACGGCCCCTTCCATTAATGTGTAGGACTTAACGTTTACATTATTGCCAATAAAATGCATAATTCAAGTTCTTTTTCCAGTAACTATGTCACACAGTCCTCTCAACAGTTGTAAAGGATCCTTAACAAGGCCAAATCCAAGGGCAGCCCCGAATTCCACGTCATAAACTACCACGTAAGCCCAGCCACTAACCCGCTACACAGCTCCCTTTGCTTCTAAAAACCATTTCAAAGGCTGATTCAGATTCCCCTTGAGTTGGCTTTATACCATTACTTTTATTTCTTTAGTAGTTCATCAAATTCATATTTACAATTCATAAATATGAAATATAGAAGCCAGTGCTTGCCAATAAAAAAAAAACCAAAATGCTCATCAAGAAAAACCACAACAGACGCAATAAAGATGAATGCATTTGTGTATATTTACTTAGGAAATAAAGGTTAGAAGAAACATCTGGCTATCAAGAGCAAAACTAAAGAAAAAAATGCCTCATGTTTAAAGACAAGATTGCTATCACTCTTTCTTCACTGTTTACTTCACATTATCGTTTGCATAGATGTATGAGATCTTCCAAGGTCTGGGCCAAGTGCAGCATAATAACTTCAGCTGTGTCAACACCCCAGTGAGCCACGGGCCCACTAAACAGTCTCCATCAATCTCTAAGGTCCACTGCTGGAAGCTTATTCCAATTCTCCGTTAGTAGCCACAGGTCTTGTACGCCCCTCCTGTTTCTCCCAGGTTGCTTATCTCTAATCATAATGGCCGAATACAGGGATACCCTCCCTTCCAAACTTCCGTAACACCAAAGTGTTCTACCACCAGTAACCCCACGATGCAGATGCAGCCACTGCTGTTCAAGCCTATGGGGACCAACGCAAAGGTTAAGTATTTCCATTTTCCATCCAGAAGAGATTATATAAACACGGTCTTTAACTATATATAGATTATAATGGAGTTCACGTTGAAACAACTGTAACACATGTAAGGCGAGGTAAAAAATACAAATGCAATTCAAATTAGGTTGGAGGCTGGGCACGGTGACTCACTCCTGTAATCCCAACACTTTGGGAGGCCAAGGCAGGCAGATCACTTGAGGTCAGGTGTTTGAGTCCAGCCTGGCCAACACAGTGAAACCCCGTGTATTCTAAAAATACAAAAATTAGCCAGGCATGGTGATGCATGCCTGCAATCCCAGCTACTCGCGAGTCTGAGGCAGGAGACTCGCTCGAACCCAGGAGGACAAGGTTGCCGTGAGCCAATATCCCACCCCCACTCCAGCCTGGGAGACGGAGCGAGACCCTGTCTCAAAAATAAAATAAAATTAGGTTGGAGATTTGCTAGGCATAAGAGCCATAAAGATGCCAAGGTAAAGCTCTTAAGGAATGAGAAGAAGGTGTGAGAATGACTGGGGGAGGTTTCACAGTGGGAGTGAGACCCGGGAAGACACGCACTATTTGGGCAGATGAAGAAGGTATTCCAGATGTAGGCAGCAGCATGAACAAATTCCCAGAGGGAGGAAGGAGCACAGCATGTGGGAAGGTCAGTGAAGGCACAGCCACGGCTGGAGCGGCATGGGATCCCTGGAGAAGAGCAGGAGATAAGGCTGAAGAGGAGCACTGGGGCCCGACCAGGGATGGCCTGAGAACCCTTACCGGCTTCTTCTCCGCAGGGTGCAATTTCTGATGCTGAACAAAACTCCCATACCATTTAAAGGCTTTCCCACACACCTTACATTCATAAGGCTTCTCCCCAGTGTGAACTCTCTGATGCTGAATGGAGGCTTTTTTCTGAGTGAAGGCTTTGCCACACTGCTTACATTGGTAAGGTTTCTCCCCAGTATGAATTCTCTGATGGACAATAAAAAGTGACCTGCAACCAAAAGCTTTCCAGCATTCCTTACATTTATAGAGTTTCTCGCCTGTGTGTAATCTCTGATGCTGAAGGTACGCCGCGCTCCTGCGGAAGGCCTTTCCACACACTTTACATTCATAGGGTTTCTCTCCAGTGTGGATCCTCTGATGCTGAGTCAAGGCTGTGCTGGAACTCAAACCTTTGCCGCACTCCTTACATTCATAGGGCCCTTCTCCAATGTGGTTTTTCTCATGTACAATACAGTGGTAGCTGGACTTGAAAGTTTTGCCACATTCCTTACACTTAAAGGGCTTTTCCCCAGTATGGCTCATCTGATGCCGAATAAGCTTTGAGTTGTATCGGAAGATTTTCCCACACTCTTTACATTCATAGAACTTCATTCCACCTCGAAGTATCAGATTTGGATTTAGACTGAAAGTCTGCTTCATTGCCTTACTTTTAAAATCAAAGTGCTGAGAAACGTTCCTGAGAGGTCCTCCTACTGGCATTCTGTGCAACTCCGTTTCTTCAGAGGCTTCCTGCTTTATAACTGGACCTTCATTTTTGATCCAGGACTCACCACCTGACCAAAGAAACCACAAATGTCCCTAGTTACAAAACTGGAAGAAAAGTAAAATCCAGTGGTCCTAATTTTCTCTTGTAGAATGCAATCGTTAAAGATATACATGTGACATGCTTATACAGAAGCATCTTTAAAGGAGGATGAGACAGACAAAGAAAAAGAACGGCATGCCAGGTGTGGTGGCTCACACCTGTAATGATAGCACTTTGGGAGGCGGAGGTTGGCAGGTGAGCTCAGGAGTTTGAGACCAGCCTGGGCAACGTGGTGAAACACTGTCTCTACAAAAAATAAAAAACGTAGCTGAGCGTGATGGTGCACACCTGTGGTCCTAACTACTTGGGAGGCTGAGGTGGGAGGATCACTTGAGCCCAGGAGACCGAGGTTGCAGTGAGTGCATATCATGCCACTGCACTCCAGCCTGGACAGTAGAGCCAGACCCTGTCACAAAAAAAAAAAAAAAAAAAAAAAAAAAAAAAAAAAAAAAAAAAAAATGACATACAATTGGAGAGGGAAAGACACAAAACAGAACAGGAAAGACAGCCAGGAAGTGCTCCGTATGAGAAAGGCTGGAAAATGAAGTAAGCTAAGTGAAATGGGAAGGAGAATCAAGAATGCGAAGGAAAGAGGCATGACGGGAAAAAAAAGAAGAGAATAAGAAAGAACAGCAAGAAATGGGAAAATTTTTTAATGATAGAAACATAGAAGAGGAAAAAGGAATTAGGGACTGGGGAAAACAGAGAAGCAGCTCCAGCACTACAAGAGGCCTTGTAAAGAAACACAAACCAGGAAAAAATGGATCCCAATCCCCTACCTGTAACCCAGGAAATCACGTCAGATTCTAAACGATGTTCTCATTAGCCTACATTTAAATATCCCACACAATATTCTGAGATAGAAGATGATTACTGCTGGGCGCAGAGGCTCACGCCTGTAATCCCAACACTTTGGGAGGCCGCGGCAGGCAAATAACCTGAGGTCGGGAGTTCAAGACCAGCCTGAGCCACATGGTGAAACCCCGTCTCTACTAAAAGTACAAAAAAAAATTAGCCTACATTTAAATGTCCCACACAATATTATAAGATAGAAGATGATTACTGCTGGGCGCAGTGGCTCACACCTGTAATCCCAACACTTTGGGAGGCTGCGGCAGGTGAATCACCTGAGGTCGGGAGGTCAAGACCAGCCTGAGCAACATGGTGAAACCCCATCTCTACTAAAAATACAAAAAAAAAATTAGTTGGGCATGGTGGTGCATGCCTGTAATCCCAGCTACTTGGGAGGCTGACACGAGATCGCTTGAACCCAGAGGCAGAGGTTGTGGTGAGCCGAGATCACAACACTGCACTACAGCCTGGGTGACAAAAGCGAAACTCCGTCTCAAAAAACCAACAAAAAAAAGATGATGACTTTCAGAAAGTCAGTTGTAACAGAAGTTGGATCAGAGCTGTAAGCCACGGTGGTACCACTGCTAAAGGAACCACTGAATACAAAAGCATGTATGTGTGACAAGGCTTGAAAACTCTCTTCTGAAGAAAAAGGAGACACAGGTAACCAAAACCTTCCAGTGCTGGTTACCCATCTGTGTGTGTGTATGTGTGTGTATAGGGGGCTATGATGGGAGAATACTCCTAGTCCTTTCCGTGTGTGCGTGTGTGTGCGCGCGCGCGCGCAGGGGGCTATGATGGGAGAATATTCCTAGCTCTTTCCTCTAGAGTCCTACCTATGGTAAATATAATGTAGATAATATAAGGATTATAGCAAATGAAACTCTTAAGTGATTTAGATACTAAAAAGGCTAATTAAAGCCATTCTTTTCAGGGCTCAAGGCCTAAAGTAAAATTCACACCTATAGCACAAATAAATCAGTTTGGCCCCCAAAATCATATTTTCCTTAAAGCTGCCTGAAACCCCACTTCTTTGCAATGAAAAGTGGCATACACTTAGAACTTTTCCACTGGTAAGGAAGAAAGAAGTGGTTTAGGTGCTGCGGGGTCAGTTTTTCTGCCTAGGGGGGACAGTCACATGAATGTGCAGATGACATGAGGCCATGGACTCCCAGAGGTGGTCTTTCGAAGCTCAGGGTCAGAACTGAGCGTAAGGTCAGAGTGCGGTGAGCATCGACTCGTAAATGACTGGGAGCCCTGTTCCCGGCGGCATACACAACACTTCTCCTAGTAAAGCAGGGAGGCCAAACAAGAAACTGAAGCCCGGGATTCTCACACTCACCCTGATTGATGCCACTCGGAATCTCGGCATCCCAGGGATCTGGTCCCCACGGCGCTTCCCCTTTCTCCAGGTGGGAGATCAGAGCAGGTTTGGGGAATGGAAACGCTACTTCATGAAGAAAAAGAGAAAGACAAATTGAGGGGAGACGTCCAGAGCTGTTCCTGGGATCTCTCTCAGCCCACCCTCCGTCGGGCTACCTGGGAGAGAAATGGAACACCAGCAGACCAAGTGAGAGTTTCACAGGGAGGTCCAAACTGTGCTCCATGATTAAGCCGAGGAGGTATGACTCTCCTCCCAAAGAAGCTGCAAGCTGGCCCTGACTCAGAAGAAGGGAAGCTCCGTCAGGAACGATGCACGTGCTGCTCCCTTGGGAGACTCTTCCACAAACGAAGGGCCAACATCGCCAGAAAATGGGATGGATGAAGGAACAAAGGGCTTACCTAGGGTGCCCGAGAGAATGCTTTCCCGACCAGGTGCAGTGCCTCACACCTGTAATGCCAGCACTTTCGCAGGCCAGGGCAGGCGGATCACCTGAGGTTGGGATTCGAGACCAGCCTGACCAACATGGAGAAAGCTCATCTCTATTAAAAATACACAAAATTAGCCAGGCGTGGTGGCACATGCCTGTAATCCCAGCTACACGTGAGGCTGAGGCAGGAGTAGCGCCCGAACCCCTGAGAAGGAGGTTGCAGTGAGCCAAGATCACGCCTTTCATTGCACTCCAGCCTGGGAAACAAGAGCGAAACTCCATCTCAGAAAAAAAAAAAAAAGAACACTTTCCCTCAGGGCCCAGAACCACACTGTTCCGTGGAAAATAAGGAAGTCTAGTTTCAAAACCAAAGAGAAGCCAGGCATACTGGCACACACCTATAGTCCCAGCTACTTGAGAGGCTGAGGCAGGAGAACTGATTGAGCGCCAGGAGTTTGAGGCTGCAGTGAGCCACGGCTGCGCCACTGCCCTCCAGCCAAGGTGACAGAGCTAGACTTGTCTCAAAAAAAAGAAAACAAAAAGGAGAAGCAAGAATTTCCCCACCCAGTATTTCTGGAGGCTGGTGACTGCAAACTCTCCTCTGAAGTCATCAAACCCTAGGGCTACCAGAATCCCCAAAACATCTGAGGAAGATAGCAAACTGTTACAGCCGGCCACAGAGGGAGGCCTTACCCAGGGAAGCCACGTTTGCATAATTCTCCAGCATCACCTCGCTGTACAGGGCCCTCTGCGCAGGGTCGAGGCTGCCCCATTGGTTCTGGGTGAAGTACACAGCCACATCCTCAAAGGCCACCGACTCCTGAAACCACAGGTTCCTGCTCAGTCTCTGTGTGAGAAGCAGAAGGGAGAAGGGAGCAGCCTGAGCTTCAGGAGACATAAACCTGCCTGAGTCCACATGGAACTCGGCCCCACTGAGCAGCCCCAGAGGTGAAGCCTCTCAAACAAGAGCAGCCAGCACACAGACAGGGCGAGCCCTCAGCCGGCAGTTCCACTTGCACACGGGGAGCCTCAGCGCTCTCCCATTTGCCCGGCTCTGGAGTCCCTAACTGCTACTGCTTCTAATAGCCTGGCATCCAGGTGCTTTCTCCCTGGCAACTGCATCAGCTCCCAGGTTCCTGGCTTCACAGATCTGTCCCCTGGCACCGCCTACCCTCATGGACTCCGTACTGCTGTCTCCTTATTTTCTATACCCCAACCACTACCGACAGCCGCGACTCACCCTGTGATATGGTTTGGCTGTGTCCCCGCCCAAATCTCATCTACAATTCCCACCTGTTGTGGAAGGCACCTGGTGGGAGGTCACTGGATCACGGGGGCAAGTCTTTCCCGTGCTGTTTTCTTGATAGTGAATAAGTCTCATGAGATCTGATGGCTTTAAAAAGAGAGTTCCCCGGCATGAGCTCTTTCATTTTTCCCTTGGGGCCACCATGTGAGAAGGGCCTGTGGCCTCCAGGCATGATTCTGAGGCCTCCACAGCCATGTGAAACTATAAGTACAATTAAACCTCTTTTTCTTCTGAGCCTTGGTTATGTCTTCATCAGCAGCATGAAAATCGACTAATCCACCCTGTTTCCACGCATCCGAAGCGCACACGCACGGCCCCAGCTGCTCCCTGGACCTGGCATCCCTTTGGTTCTCCCCAACATTGTCCACTATGTGCAAAGAAGCGTGTCCGAAATATACAAATTTCTCTTTTCCACCTTTCTGCCTATCGGAAAGCTGGCTCTCTTGAAAGAAACCTTTAGCCATCCTGTTTTGACCCTCTTCTCTGAACCATCAGTCTTCAAAGACAGGCTGGCAGTGCCAAGTTCCTGGGCACAGACCTGTCCCCCAGTTTTCTGAGCTCCAGCCCATCTATCACGGCTGTCTCTTCACTAGGCGTTCCTCTCTCGGACTCCCTCCCCTGGGCCATGTCCATCTTCCCAAGAATGAAGACAGCTATGCTTGTCGATTAGCCCTATGCACCAGGCTTTCAGGTTGGTTATTTTATTTTTTTATTTTTCCGAGACGGAGTCTTGCTCTGTCACCCAGGCAGCCTGGAGTGCAGTGGTACAATCTTGGCTCACTGCAACCTCTGCCTCCCAAGTTCAAGCTGGGTAACGGGCACACACCACCACGCCAGGCTAGTTTTGGTATTTTTCGTAGAGACGGGGTTTCACCATGTTGGCCAGGCTGGTCTCGATCTCCCGACCTCAGGTGATCCACCCAAAAGTGGATCCCAAAGTGCTGGGATTACAGGCGTTGAGCCACTGCACCCAGCCTTTCTCTGCTTCTAGAGTCAGCACAGGGCAGACTACAAAGACCAGGCTCTCAGCTTGGAGGCGGTTTCATGACCTGCATGCCTTCTCACCTTGACGCTCCCACTGATGACTCCACCTCCCAGGAGAGTCTCATTACCCCGTGCACTCAGATTTGTTCTTTGCAGATGCTGAAAATGAAAATACCTACCACAGGGGCACAGCCAAGCTCCTAACTCTTGAACGTCACATTCTACATTCTGACTCCTGGTAGCCCTGAAGCAGCCTATGCACCGGCGTGGCCACAGGGGAAAGCGGACAAGGGAACATGACGCTAACAGCTCTTGAACGAAGGAGGGAAGCACTGTACAGCAGGGATCAATTCTGGCAACTCAGACTGCTCACAGCAGCTCTACTGGCTCTATACGCAGGTCCTTATGAGAGGAGCCTTTTCAAACAAGAGCGGTTAGAGAACTCAGCTCTAAAGGAGACACTGAAAGGAAAAAATAAAACAAATTTACACACGCCTCAAAGGGAGAGCCAGCCTTTAATCTGGGCAATGATGAGGTCCAAAGGGCCCCCAAAATAATGTAAGCCAAAAATCCAGACAGCAGGCTGGATCATGGTGTCCTATGTATAATGACTGCTTTGCCAAGGCATTAAGGGCTTCTGAGGACAGGAACCACAGGCGCACAGGGAAAACCAAACTGCGCCTCCACTTAGAGCAAGTCAAGCCTCACCCCCTGACATCTCCAGAGCTTCTCTCATAACTTTCCTCTCCCGGCCTACATCCATCAGCTCTTCTTCCATAAATTGTCTGTCTCGCCTGCCGTCTACTCTCCTCAAGTTTCATGAGCCCTACAAAGTGCCTAATATTAAAGAAAAAACCTTGTTTTAAGGCAGCTGGGTTTTGATATCTTTTTGTTCCTCCTGTCCCTGGTCCCTACGTACCTCACCTTGTTTTCTTTTTCTCTACAGTGTTATTCATCATGTCACATGATGTGGTTTACTATCTATCTCCCCCCACCAGAGTGTAACTCCAGGAGGCAACAACTGTTTGCTCACAGTACAGTGTCTGATATGTGCTAGATGCTTCAGATACATTTCCTTAAAGAACTGATTTCAAACATGGTTTAACCATAAATGCCATTTTTTTTTTTACTTATGAAAAGAGTAAGAAACCGACAGCAAACACCACCTTAACAGTAAAACGCCAGACCAAATCCATTAAACTTGACAGCTGACAATTTGCCACGAGGTGAGGTTCTACTTTCACAAAAGATGAGAAAAGGAGCATCAATATAGGAAGGAAATGAACATAAATATCTCTGCTTGCAGATGAAATAACCACCTGCCTAAAGACATCTAAGAACCATGAAAATAAACTGAAAACATTTAGAGCTGATAAAACAATTCACTAAGTTATCTAGATACAGAATAAGGAAACCAGAATTATTCGCTTTCCTAAGTACCATCGTAAACAGCTGGAAAATACACTGAAAGAAACTAGGATGCCATTCACACAAAAAAATTGCTAACAATGGACCTAAGAGAAATCAGTGAGAACACGATGGAAGAACACTCAATGTTCACTAAGATACATTTAAAAAGAACTGAATCAATCCGAGCATATAGTGCTTCTGAACGGGAAGAATCCAACTTCTAACAAAGTCAGTTATCTCCAAATTTACCCATGAATTCAATAAAATCCACTCTCCTACCAAAAAATTCATGAAATTTGTGTAGGAGTGGGAGATCATTTAAAGCCATCTAAAAAAGCGTGTGTGAAAAACCAGCTAACAAAGTTTTGGGGAAAAAAATTGAAACAAAAAAATGAGGGGGAAATTAAGCTCTATTTTAAAAGGATAATACATTAAGAAAATGAGAGGACACACTAAAGTCTGGGAGAAAGGATTTGCAGGAGACATATCTGATAAAGCACTATTATCTGAAATATACAAAGAACCCTTTATGAACAAGCCGATTAAAAAATAGGCAAAAGACCTCAACAGACACCTCAACAAAGCAAATATACAGATAGCAAATAGGCATAGGAAATGATGCTCAAGATTATACGTCATTAGGGAATAAAAACAATGAGACACCACTACACAACTATTAGAAAGGCCAAAATCCAAAACACTGGCCAGGATGTGAAACAAATAGGAACTCTCATTCATTGCTGGTGGGAACGAATGAAAGCAAAATGGGACAGCCACTTTGGAAGACAGTTTGTCAATTTCTTACAAACTAAACATACTCTTACCATACAATTCAGCAGTCATGACTCCTCGGTACTTAACTAAAGGAGCTGAAAACTTATGTCCACCCAAAAACCTGTACATGGACACTTATAGGGGTTTTATTCATTATTGCCAAAACGTGGAAGCAACCAAGATATCCTTCAGTAGGTGAATGGATAAACTATAGTATATATAGACAATGGAATGTTATTTAGCACTAAAACAAAATGATCTGTCAAACCATGACATAGAGGAAACAAAATGCATTACCACTAAGTGAAAGACGCCAATCTGAAAATGCTACATAACTGTGTAATTCCAGCTGTACGACATTCTGGAAATGGCAAAACTGTGGAGAGAGTGCAAACATCAACTGATGGTTATTCACCTGGGATGGGACCAAGGGCAAAGTAAGGATGGATAAGAGGAGCATAAGAGATTTGTAGGGCAGTGAAGCTATTCTGCATAATAATATAATGGTGGATACATGGCATCCATCAAGAGTGAACCCTAATGTCAACTATTGACTTTGGATGACAATAATGTGTCAGTGTAGGTTCATCCCCTGTAACAAACGTGTTTCTCTGGTGTAGAGTGTTAATAATGAAGGAGGTTGTGCGTTTTGAGGTGGCAGAAGATACGCAGGAACTCTACTTTCTGCCCGATTTTGTTAGCATCTAAAACTGCTCTAAAAAATGAACTGTTGTAAGTACCAGTGTTAAATTGTTTCAGGGGTAAGTTATTTCTCAATGAAACCTCAGAGGCTACTTAGGGCACATCAGAGAATAAGGAAAGAAAAAAAAAAAAGCATTTCTGATCTTTTAAAGACACTAACATTGTACTGTGCTGATACCAGGCTTGTATTTGAACTTCTATCAGAATTTCAATTTGCATGTGTACGGGCAGGGAATACATGGAAAATCTCTGTACCTTCCTTTAAATTTTGCTGTGAACCTAAAACTGCTCTAGAAAATAAAAAGTATAAATAAATTTTAAAATAGACAACACTTAATATCTTACCTGACTGCAGTATCCTCTTAATTGACCCACACCTTGCTACAGCCAATTTGCCACTAAAGGCTTGAAAAAATCTTTTTAACATAGAAATCCAACCACGTCATCCCCCTGCTTAAAATTCTTCAGGGCCTTCCCAGTGAAGCAGAACAGAAACCACTGTCCTCACCGTGACCTATAATACCGTTATCTACTTCTTCCATCTCATATTGCGCCACTTTCTCTGACCCCTTCCTGTTAGTAGAGTGCATCCAGCTTTCTCTCCAACTTCAGAGTCCTCGCATCAGCATTTAGAAAATGTAGATTAAAATAACAATACTAGTCTCTCTGGGATACATAACATTTCTGGAGCAACCTCTCCAATAAACAATTTCTTATTTCAGGCCTGGAGCAGAGGCTCATGCCTGTAATCCCAGCATTTTCGGAGGATGAAGTAAGTGGATTACCTTAACTCAGGAGTTTGAGACCAGCCTGGCCAACATGGTGTAAACCCTGTCTCTAAAAAATACAAAAATTAGCCGTGCGTGGCAGCACACACCTACTCAGCTACTCAGGAGGCTGAGGCATGAGAATCACTTCAACCCGGGAGGCAGAGGCTGCAGTGAACCAAGATCATAATGCCACTGCACCCCAGCCTGGGCAACAGAGCAAGATGCTCTCTCTCAAAAAAAAAAAAAAATTTCCGATTTCAGCAGGTGACTCTCGTTTCCAGAACATCATCTGGACTTCCACATTCAGAAAGAATTTCTTGGCATGGGTCCCCTTTCTTCCATTTCAATCTATACATCCAAACTCACCACTCTCTATACACAAAACTTTAATTCCCCCAGCACGTATTTACATCTGCCGTAGCACTAGGGATGGGTACAAAGAGGATGACATAGCCTAGCCAAGTGAGGCCTTCCTCATCCTTTCCTGATTATCTGATAGCTAATGTGAGTTTAAAAAAACAAAAAGACTGAAAGGAGCTCAGCTCACCTGAGGCCAAGTTGTTTGAAGCATGGCGGATGTCCCCTGGCTTCGTGCACTGTCTTCTGGGTTTGGACAAGCAAGATCCTTAGGACCTAAGACAAAAAGAGCCGTGAGTGCTAAGGTCCTGTGCGGCGCCTACAGCACAACCTATGGCCCTCCCAGCTTCCACTCCACAGCACTGGGTGCACGGAGATCGCACCAGGGCTCCCTCTACTTGTTCTCACGCCGAGAGCCCCCACCTTCCTAGGAATCGTTCTGCCTGGTCTTCGGGGCAACCTTCCGCCCGCCCGCGCCGTCCGAGGAGCTTTCGGAGCCCATTCGCACGGGCAGACTGAGGCCCCAAGAAGAGCCCTGTGCCGACGGTGTCGGGCCCCTACAAACGTCAAGCGTCTTCTCGGAACGCTCACACGGACGATGACGCGGCCCCTGCCCCACACGAACCTCCGAGGAGGGCCTGGGGTGGCTCAATGCGGATTAAGGGTAAAGTACTCAGCGTCCCAGTAGGTGCTGCCGACCGGAGACCCCACCCCACGGGATCCTAACACTCCCCCCAAGAAAGCAGGCGACCCCAAACATCAGAAACGTCAGTACCGGGAGCGAGAGGCTGTCGGGACAGGTTCTTTAGGGCAGAAAAGAGGCTCAGGCCTCGGTGGCAAAGGGCTGGACCCGGGCTCCGGAAGCACGCGCAGCCACCTGGGCGGCTTCGGCGAGGCCCAGCAGCCCACGGTCCGGGTGAAGGAGGGGCGGGCCGCCATTGAGGCCACGTTCGGGGCAAGGGGGGCGGCGAGGAAGCCGGCGCCGGGCGGACCTGGCACGTGGAACCGGCTGAAACCCTCGCTCTGCCGAACACCGGAGCTGGCGGCTAACGAAAGGCCGGACCGGAAGCGCGAACGCGAGCGCGCGCCCCCGGGCCGCTCTAGGCCCCCGGAGGCCGTCGTCTCGGTCGCCCCGCGGCCGGCCCTTCCCGCCGCTCACGGCGGGCCCCGCCCTGCGGAAGAGACCGGGTTGCGGGGCCGAGCGTTCCGCCGGGCTGAGCGTTCCGCGCCGCTCTAGCCCGGCCGTCCGGGCGTGTCACCGACCGACGCCGCCTGGCTCTGCCCAGACCTCGGCATCTCCGCACGAGTGGGGCCCCAGCTCCCGGGCTGAGCCTCGGCTTGGGCCGCCTTCGCCCCGTGGCTGACCTGAAGCCTGGGCGGTGGGGGTGACGAGAGCGGCGCCGGCCGCGTCATCTCCAGGAGGCCCAAGCCCGGGATCCTGCCGCGGACCTCCGCGGGCCGTCCCCGGGAAACGTGGTTTCCACTCGCCCTTTCAGCCCTCTCCCTTCCAAGGACCCAGCTGTGTGTGGAGCCTTTTAGGACAAATGGATTCAGCAACCAGAACGCCGGCGGCTGCGGCATCCTCTGTGTACAGGACATGCCCCGTGTTGGAGGATCTTGTCCTGTGTGGACTTTGGCAGGACACCCTGAATGTCTTCTATTGAGCTTTTTCCAATCACAACAATTCGTAGTTAGAGCTATTTTTCTGCTCGGTAATTGGCACTTAAATTACTTAACTGTTAACACTGGCTGAGATGTGTATGTCTCCTATCTCCACAAATAAAGATCTGGACAATCCCTTATGGTCTAATTTTTGTACTTTCAGTAGAGATGGGGTTTCACCATGTTGGTCAGGCTAGTCTCGAACACCTGACCTCGTGATCCAGCCGCCTCGGCCTCCCAAAGTGCTGGGATTACAGGTGTGAGCCGCCGCGCCGCGCCACCAAATATATTTTCATATGTCAGCAAAGAACTGGACATTTGCCATTTATTACTACAAGTATCATAAATTTTTAAGTACTTATGGCATCAAAAATAGGAAATTTTTAGATGCATCTGAGGAAAAGTATGAAGGATCTGTACAGGAAAAATTACAAAACATTGCTGAGAGAAACTAATAAGTATCTAAATAAGTGGGGACATCTACCGTGTCCATGGGTCAAAAGACTATAGTTGCCGATGCTCCACAAATTAGTCTTTATATTCATGCAAGCCCAATCAAACTCCCAGGAGGTGCTGGGCACAGTGGCTCACAACTGTAATCCAGCACTTTGGGAGGCCAAGGTAGGCGGATTATGAGGTCAAGAGATTTGAGGCCATCCTGGCCAACATGGTGAAACCCCGTCTCTACTAAACATACAAAAATTAGCCGGGTGTGGTGGCATGTACCTGTAGTTCCAGCTACTTCAGAGGCTGAGGCAGGAAAATCGCTGGACCCAGGAGGCAGAGGTTGTACTGAGCTGAGATGGTGCCACTGCACTCCAACCTGGCGACAGAGTGAGACTCCAAAAAAAAAAAAAAAAAATCTCCCGTGAGGTGTTTTGTAGAAATGGAAAAACTGATTCTAAAGTTCATATGGAAATGCAAAAGATCTCTAATGGCCAAAACACTTTGACAAAGAACAAAGTTGGAGAGCGAACACTATATGACTTCAACCCTTATTACATAACTACGGTAATTAAGGCACTGCCTTAATGGCATCAAGACAGACATACAGATCAATGGAACAGAGGAGAATCTAGAAATAGACCCACATCTATGGACATCTGAGTCACAACAGTGGTACAAAGGCAATTTGGTGGAATAGCTTTTTCAAAAAATGGCGTTCCGGGCCAGGCATCAGTGGCACAGACTTGTAGTCCCAGCTACTCAGGAGGCTAAGGAAGGAGGATCATTTGAGACCAGGAATTCAAGGGTACAGTACACTGTAATCATGCCTGTGAATAGCACTGCACTTCAGAAACATAGTGAGCCCCATCTCTTAAAAAAGAAAAAACGGTGCTACAATAGGACACTTATATGAAGAAAAAAAATTTAGATCCATGTCTCAGACAAAGATTAACTCAACAGATGACAGAATTAAATGTAAAACCTAAAACTAAAACTTCTGGCCAGACGCGGGGGCTCACGCCTGTAATCCCAACACTTTGGGAGGCAAGGCAGGCGGATCACTTGAGGTCAGGCGTTCGAGACCAGCCTGGCCAACATGGCGAAACCCCAACTCTGCTAAAAATACAAAAATTAGCCAGGTGTGGTGACATGCGCCTGCCATCCCAGCTACTCAGGAGGCTGAGGCAGGAGAATCACTTGAACCTGAGAGGTAGAGGTTGCACTGAGCAACCTCCAGAGTCGCACTGTATTGCACACGGCACTCAAGCCTGGGCAACAGAGTGAGAGTCTGTTAAAAACAAACAAACAAAAACTATAAAACTTCTAAAAGGAAAACAAGAAAAAAACGTTGCAAATCTCGGTAAAGTAAAATGTCTTAGATTTGACACCGAAACCCTGATCCATTAAAAAAGCAGGCTACGCACGGTGGCTCACGCCTGTAATTCCAGCACTTTGGGAGGTCAAGGCAGGAGGTTCGCTTGAGCCCAGGAGTTGGAAGCCAACATGTGCAACATAGTGAGACCGCCATCTCTATTTAAAAATAAATAAAATCAATTGATAAATTGGATTTCATGCCTACTAATGTCTTCTGCTCTTTAAAAGACACTGTCACGACGCACGCCTGTAATCCCAGCCGCTCAGGAGGCTGAGGTGGGAGAATCACTTGAACCTGAAAGGCAGAGACTGCAGTAAGCCAAGTCGGTGCCACTGCACTCCAGCCTGAACAACAGGAACACAAATAAGCACAGTATTCATTAGAGAAATGCAAATTAAAACCACAGTGGGATAGCATTTAACAATTAGAATAGCTAAAACATTGAAAACTGACATCAAGTGTAGGCACTGATGTTTTGGAAGTACAATTCTCATACAATGCAAGTGGAAATGTACAATGGCACAACCTCTTTCGTAAAACAGCTTTGAAGATTCTCAAAAAGTAAAATAGGGCATCGTGGTGCACACCTGTAGTCCCAGCTACTTAGAGTAGGCCAGGAGGACTGAGGCAGGAAACCCTGAGCCCAGGGGTTTGAAGCCAGTCTGGGCAACAAAGCAAGAACCACCTCACCTCTAAAAAATAGATATGTGATAAAAGTGTACACATTTAATATATGCTAATCTACTGAATGACCTCTCCATTGCACTCCTGGTATCAAGACAAATGAAAGCATGTATTCTTACAAAGACATGAACACAAATGTTCATAGCAGCTTTATTTGTAATAGGCCAAAACTGGAAACAACCCAAATGGCCTTCAACAGGTCAATGAATAAACAAATTATGGCATATCCATACAGTGGAATACTACTCAGCAATAAAAAGGAATGAACTATATATATGCAACAACATGTGTGCATCTCAAAGTAATTATGCTGAGTGAAAGACACCAGACCAAAAAATAAATGAAAATTAATCCATGTGACAGAAAGCAACCAGTGGTTGCCTGAGAAGGGCCAAGAGGAAGGGATTATGGAGGGGCACAATCAAAGTTTTGGGGTGGTGGCTGTTTATCATCTTCACTGTGGTAACTGTTTCACTGGTATATTGATAAGCCAAAACTTATCAATAGGATTATAATAGGTAATACTTTTTTCTCTCTTCTTTTGAGATGGAGTCTCACTTTGTCGCCTAGGCTAGAGCGCACTGGTGCGATCTCAGCTCACTGCAACCTCCTCCTCCTGGGTTCAAGCGATTCTCCTGCCTCAGCCTCCCGAGTATGGGACTACAGGTGCGGTGCACACCACCACACCCAGCTAATTTTTTGTATTTTCATTATAGATGGGGTTTCACCGTATTAGCCAGCATAGTCTTGATCTACTGACCTCATGACCCACCTACCTCAGCCTCCCAAAGTGCTGGAATTACAAGCGTGAGCCACCATGCCCAGCCAATAATAGGTAATACTTTTATTATATATAGTTACTGTTTGAAGCACTTCTACATGTATTAATGCATTTAATCCTCAATACAAACCTCTGAGGTAGATTAATTGTCATCTTCCTATTACAGATAAGGAAACTAGTGCACAGTTAGCTGGCAGCTGGAGGGGATGCCAAAACCTAATACATTTACATATTCTCTCATTTCCACAGATAACAGCAATAATGATAGGTTGTTCCATGATCTTAAAAGATAACTAGATGAAGTTGCAAGAAAATGCTTCCTGCTTTGAGGTCACTTGAAAGAGCAATGAGAAGAGTCAACTTAAGACAAATGGTGCCTTACACCTGACTCAAAGAGTACATACATCCTGACTTTTTCAAAGGCGCAGACTACACCTGACTAGAGAAGAGAAATTGAAGAGTAAGTCGGGTGGGTGGACGCCGCACCTGAGGTAGGTCTCTGGAACTTTGCACACTACTAGGAATGTCTTCCATGATGCATATGGCTCCACATGGACAGACCCCTCTGTTTTTGAATTTAGGAGACTTCTGATATATGGACTGCAATAGGGTATCCACATATCTCTTTTTATTGACTGGTTTACTCCTTGTGTACTGTTGCACATATGAGAAAGGATGCATGGGAGATAAAGGTTTCAGATCTAAAGGGTATCAGATGCCTTCACTCTACACTTATACTTCAGAGTATAGAATTGCAGGGGAAAATATTTTCCATCAGAAGTCTGAAGGCATACACATTGTCTGTCATCTGACTTTCAAGGTTGCTGTTGAGAAATCTGATGCCATTTTCATTTCTGATCTTCTGTCTTCCTTCTCTAGAAACTTTAGGGTCTCATTTTTTTTCTCCATGATCCTCTTTTTCAAACTTGGTGTTTTCATAATTCACAGCAACTTTCCTTAATGTAAGATTCCCCTGAACTCATCTTGCTGGCCACCCAGCATATCCTTTAAATCTGGAAACTTACATTTCCTTTTATGTTTCTAAGTTTGGGTTTTTTGCTTGTTTGTTTGTTTGTTTGTTTTGTCTTCTTTAATCATAAAGAGACTTCATGTTGGGGAAACGGGTTCAAAAAACTTGAGGAGGATTTCATGATGGAAGCCACATGTCTACCCAGGAAGGGCAGTGGGGACACTGGTAAAGAGCATGAAACTGAAGAGAAAACAGCCGGGCGCGGTGGCTCATGACTGTAATCCAAGCACTTTGGGAGGCCAAGGTGGGCAGATCACAAGGTCAGATCAAGACCATCCTGGCCAACATGGTGAAACCTGATCTCTACTAAAATAACAAAAAATTAGCCAGGCATGGTGATGCGAGCCTGCAGTCCCAGCTACTCAGGAGGCTGAGGAAGGGCAATCACTTGAACCTGGGAGACGGAGGTTGCAGTGAGCCAAGATTGCGCCACAGCACTCCAGCCTGGCGAAAGAGCAAGACTCTGTCTCAAAAAAAATAATAAACAGAAAAAAGGAGAGACACAGTGTGCCTAACTATGGATAGCCCTATGCTTGGATAGGTGTCTTCTGAGTGTGTAGTTTCTGATGCAGAATGAATCTTCCACACCAGCTGAAGGTTTTACCACACACTTTACACTCATAAGGTTTCTCACCAGTGTGAACTGGCTGGTGCCGAACCAGGGCTATTTTCTGATTGAATGCCTTCCCACACTCTACATTCAAAGGGCTTCTCCCCAGTGTGAATTCGCTGATGCTGAGTCAAGGCTGTGTGTGAGCTTAATCGTTCTCCACACTGTATACATTCATACGGTTTCTCCCCAGTGTGCATTCGCTGATGGACGGTGAAACTCGAGCTGCAACTGAAAGTTTTCCAACATTCATTACATTCATAGAGCTTCTCCCCAGTGTGAAACCTCTGGTGCTGGAGGAAGACCGAGCTGCTACTGAAGGCCTTGCCGCACTCCTTACGTTCACAGGGCTTTTCTCCAGTGTGGATTCTCTGACGCTGAGTCAACGCTGTGTGTGAACTTAAACCTTTTGCACATTCTTTACATTTAAATGGTTTCTTGCCAGTGTGAATTATCTGATGCCGAATAAGTAACAAATTATATCTAAGTCTTTTCCACATTCTTTGCATTCAAAAGACCTTTCACCAATGTGACATTTCTGATGTCGGTGGAAGTCTGCCGTTCGAATGAAATATCTGCCACATTTCCCACATTCATAAGCTATCTGACCACTAGGAACTGTCTTCTTCGTAGTTAGTTGTGTGCTGACACTGATATTTTTTCCTAATCTCTCAAACTTCTCTCCATTCTTGACCACAGAGGCCTCATGGTACCTGGCTGAGGTATCTGTCAAATGTCTGCTCTTTGACTTTGTCTTAATTATCCAATGACCTCGGGGCTGCTCTAGGCCGCTCCCAAAATTAAAGTGCTGGGAAACAGTCCCTGGCAGCCCCCCACCGTCAGTCTGAAGGACTCTGTTTCTTTGGACACATGCTCCTTTGGACTTAATCCTTCCTTCTCAGTTCTCATTTCATCCCCTATCACCAAAAGAAAATACAAGTGTCAGTCCCTGATCACACACACACACACACACACACACACACACACACAATCTGTGCTGAAGAGGAAACAGAATCAAGTGGTTCTAATTTGCCCTGAGTATATGGATATTTCCTAATATGCTCACAAGATGGCTGCCTAAATCACAACACACCACAGCCTGACGAGGGACACGAAGCCTCTATGAGAGGGAAGCGGCAAGGCCAGGGGGCATTCCCACAAACAGTGTGGAAACCAGAAAACTGCAAAGACTGTTCATGAGGGCAGAAAGACTAAGAGGAAAGTGAATGAGGTGGATAAAGACACAAACGTGGAAACGTAACAGATGGAAGTCCCCGAGTGAGAGGCAGGCTGTCGAGATTAGAGAAGGGCCGGCTGAGCAGCTCAAGCACTCCGGCAGGCCCACAGGCTGAGACTCCTTAAGAGACGCTTGTGAGGAGACACCACCCATGTCATCATCGTGAAAACAGAGCTCATCTCTACCATCAAGCCGGCTCTAGAAAAGCAGCCTCCTAGACAGTGGCTGAGGACGCCATGCATGGCAACCACCACAGCATCCAGAAGGGGAAAGGAAGGCTTGGAGGCTTGCCTTTAAAACCAAAGAGCACTGGAAACGTGAAGAACTCTTCCAAGAATGAACGTAGGTCCCAAAGAGGGCTTGGTAACGATGCTCGCCATTTTTCCTAGAAAGGTCCCATGGATTGCGCATTTGTTTAATACAACAATTTGAGATGTGGACTATTAAACTCACATGATGATAAGGGAAAACCAAGAGAAACACTCTCTCCACTATCAAAACCTTTTGCAGACTAATAAAATCTTCAGCCTGCATGCGTTCACAAAAAATTGTTCAGAAAATATTTTTGCTTAGATGACCTAGGGTAGTGAGGTCACATCCAGAAAGGTACAACTTTCAATCAAGACTTGGAGTGCATCAGTAACGGTCATTCTCTGCAGAAGAGCACAGAAAATTTTCACTGGCAGAGAAGGGGTGAAGCAGAATAAGAAAGATTTAAAAATATACTATGTTGCTATTTTTATTTATTTATTTTTGAGATAGAGTCTCACTGTGTCACCCAGGCTGGAATGCGGTGGTGCAATCTCAGCTCACTGCAACCTCCACCTTCTGGTTCGAGCTGTTCTCATGCCTCCGTCTCCCGTGTAGCTGGGACTACAGGCTCACACCACCACACCCAGCTAATGTTTTATTTTCTTTCTTTTTCTTTTTCTTTTTTGAGGCAGAGTCTCACTCTGTTGCTCGGGCTGGAGCGCAGTGGTGCAATCCCAGCTCGTTGCTAACTCCGCCCCCAGGTTCAAGTGATTCTCCTGCCTCAGCCTCCTGAGTAGCTAGGATTACAGGCATGTGCCACCACGTCTGTGCTAATATTCTGTATTCTTAGTAGAGACGGGGCTTCACCATGTTGACCAGGCTGGTCTCAAACTCCTGACCTCAGGCCCACCTCGGCCTCCCAAAGTGCTGGGATTATAGGCATGAGCCACTGCGCCCGGCCCTTGTTTTGTTTTGGTTTGGTTTCGTTTGTTTGAGTCAAAGGAGTCTCGCCTGCATTTCTCTACCTAGCCTGAGCGAAACCCAGACAAAGAACTTTACGTCCAGGATGGAGGCGTGGAACCGGGAAACTCCTGCCTTTGAAACTAAGCCCCTCATGGGCCGGGAAGAGAAGTTTTTCTTTAACACAGTCCCTCAGTTGTACCTGGCATAACTGTCTCCAGTGTTCCTGGAACAACAGCATGTAAGTAAGAGTGTGTGTGTGTGGGGGGGGGGGCGGGGGTGGGTGTGTGTGTGGTTTTAAGGAGGGGAGAGTTTAATAGGCTAGACAGAAGGAAGAAGGCAGAAGGAAGAGGCTCCCCCGGACAGAGACAGAGGGAGGGGGGCTCCAAAGTGGACAGAGGAGGTCCACCTATGTAACTTTTTTAAATGTCCAAATAAGCAGAATATCATGCACATGTCCCAATTAACAAATAAGCTATAATATGTTTAATGGATGCAGGAGGTGTGAGTCTCCTGGCTCACATCTGCAATCGCAGTGCTTCAGTAAGCCGAGGAGTTAGACATCAGCCTGGGCAACACACCAAGAACTCACCTCGCCAGGCACCGAGGCTCACGCCTGTAATCTTAACACTTTGAGAGGCTGAGGGAGGTGAATCACTTGAGGTCAGGAGTTTGAAACCAGCCTGGCCAACAGGGTGAAACCCCGTCTTTACTAAAAATACAAAAAAAATTAGCCAGGTGTGGTTGTGGGCACCTGTAATCCCAGCTACTCAGGAGCCGGAAACAGGAGAATCACTTGAACGTTCCGAGGAGGCAGAGGTTGCAGTGAGCCAAGATCCCACCACTGTACTCCAGCCTGGGTGACAGAGGGAGAATATGTCTCAAACAAAAGAAAAAAGAAGCCGGGCGCGGTGGCTCACGCCTGTAATCCCAGCACTTTAGGAGGCCGAGGCGGGTGGATCACGAGGTCAAGAGATCGAGACCATCCTGGTCAACATGGTGAAACCCCGTCTCTACTAAAAATACAAAAAATCAGCTGGGCATGGTGGTGTGCACCTGTAATCCCAGCTACTCAGGAGGCTGAGACAGGAGAATTGCTTGAACCCAGGAGGCGGAGTTTGCAGTGAGCCGAGATCACGCCATTGCACTCCAGCCTGAGCAACAAGAGCGAAACTCCATCTCAAAAAAAAGAAAAAAAAAAGGAAAAGAAAAAGAAAAAAGAACCCATCTCTACGAAAATTAAAGATTAAAAAATCCCAGCTACTAGGGAGGCTGAGGTAGGAGGATTGCTTGAGACCAACAGGCCTAGGAAGCAGTGACTGGGCCACTGCACTCCCGCCTGGGTGACAGAGTAAGACCCTCTCTCAAAAATAAATAAATAAATAAAGCAGCATCATATATTACCTATGAATTCTGGAAAAATAACAGAGGGAAACAGGGAGAACAAACGGGATCTCGCCTTTAATTGCAATATTTTTTTGGCTGGATGCAGTGGCTCACATCTGTAATCCCAGCACTTTGGGAGGCCGAGACGGGCAGATAACCTGAGGTTGGGAGGTCGAGTCCAGCCAACACGGAGAAATCTCGTCTCTACTAAAAATACAAAATTAGCCGGGCATTGTGGCGCATGCCTGTAATCCCAGCTACTCGAGAGGCTGACGCAGGAGAATCACTTGAACCCGGGAGGCAGAGGTTGTGGTGAGCCAAGATCGCACCATTGCACTCCAGCCTCAGGAACAAGAGTGAAACTCCATCTCAAAAAATATCTATTTTTTTCTTCCTTCCTTCACTTTAAATATTTTTCTTCCTTTCTTCCTCCCTCCTTCTTTCTCTATTTCTCTTTCTTTCTTTCTTTTTTTGAGACAGGGTCTCACTCTGTCACCCAGGCTGGAGCACAGTGGTGAAATCACAGCTCACTGCAATCACTGCCTTCTGGGCTCAGGTGATACTCCTGCCTCAACCTCCCGAGTAGCTGGGATTACAGGTGTGTGCCACCACAATTGGCTAATTTTTTCATTTTCTGTAGAGACAGCTTGTCACCATGTTGCCCAGGCTGGTCTCCAACTCCCAGACTCAAGTGATCTGCCTCAGCCTCTCAAAGTGCTCAGTTGACAGGCGTTAGCGAAAACACCAGACCCAATTTCTTTCATTATAAAAGAAAAATAAATCCTTGGAAATAAAGTTTTAAAAATCATGACTGTATCATCATGTACATTCAAGATGTTTCTCAAAGTATCTAAAGGAGATTCAAAGGCTGGGCACATTGGCTCATGCTTGTAATCCCAGCACTTTGGGAGGCCAAGGCAGGAGAAGCATTTGAGCCCAGGAGTTTGAGACCAGCTTGGGTAACATAGCAAGATCTCATCTCTACTAAAAATAGAAAACTTAGCGGGGCATGGTGGCAGGCACCTGTACTCCCAGCTACTCAAGGAAGCTAAGGCTGGAGACTTGCTTGAGCCTAGGAGGGCAAGGCTACAGTGTGCTATGATCACACCATGGCACTCCAGCCTGAGAACACAGCAAGACCCTATCTCTAAATAAATAAATGAGATTCAAAATGGAAATATCCTAAATGTTCAATAGTGAGACTGCTTACATAAACAGTACAATATGAATCCATGGAATGTAGTATTATGCATCCATTAAACATATTATAGCTTACATATTACAGGTATTGATCTACTTACGACCTATGCAACTTACGACTATTCGACTTTATGACCACAATCGCTAGCCACGACTGCTTCGCGTCTGGCAGCGCAAACGTTGCCCAGCTGGGCGTACGACAGTGCGGACCAGTTCCGGCAGCACTACCATCTCCGCGTGCACCATTTCAACTGTTATCCCAGACTCGATACAGCAATTTGTGTTTTGTGTCTTGGATATTTTTCATCAAACCCCTCCCAAGATGTCTACCAAGAGGAAATTGTCTTTGTCTACGCCTCAGCCTGCCAAGAAGGAAAGAAAGGCCATCGATCCTGACACGAAAATGAAGGTAATTAAGCAATACGAAGGAGGAAAGAAAGTGAATGTGATCGCACATGATATAAAGTTATCACACTCAACTGTGTCAACGATTGTGAAAGATAAAGAATTGGTGAAGCTGTGAAAAGTTCTGCACCCATGCGATCAACGGTTATAACAAAGCAACGAAGCGGCCCCATCCACGAAATGGAGAAATTGCTATATATTTGGATGGAAGATCAAATTCAAAAACAGCCAATAAAATGTTTCATACATGTTTATATATTTTGATATGTTTTGCAATTGGGAAAATGTTTCCTATGGTATTTTTTACACCTGTATTTTGTAATTTTGTATGTTTTGCAAATATAAACCAGTTGTACTGGTAATGCAGTGTTTTACTTAAACCTGACGATTGTAAAAATAAGAAACAAAATGGTGTAGAGATGATACAAATGGCATAAAATGAACAAAGAAAATTATGATATATAACAATAATGAAAGAAAATTATGATAAAATATGACAAAGATTTTAAATAACATCATTTCACAGTACTGTACATATAGCCTGCTCAACTTACGGCCAAATCGTGTTACGACCGGTCTGTCGGAACCAATGTGGTCGTAAGTCGAGCACTAGCTGTAATTGGGACATGTGCATGATATTCTGCTAACTGAAAAATGGAAATTTACAATAGAATATGCATATTATAATTTGTGTATGTGTACATATGTGTGTTCACCTGTGAGAAGAAAAAGTTCCTCTTCAGTTTCCCTTTTTGTTAAAGAATAATTAGTGATAGAAATAATAGTCTCTTTTAAAAACTAACTTCCTTCAAGCTTCCTTGCTTTTTGCTAGTAACTCTTTGTTAAGCCCGATGTAGCTGTTAAATATGGTAAGGGAATAAGCACATTCTATGTCCTTGTACTTCAGCCAAGTTATTTGTTCTGGCCTGTAGCCTGCTCAGACATGTTCAAACACGCCTGCGCATTTCCCACCTTACAGTCTATGTCTCTTCTTTATTTGGAAATGTTATTATTCTCCTAGTTTTCCATAAACAATCCCCTTCTTTTCTTTGTTCTCCATCACACATTTACCT
>NW_022437650.1:0-30884 GCF_009761245.1 Sapajus apella
AGAAGAAAATGTCATTTATTTTCCTGGGAGGAGATTCATGCCCAGGTTGTCCACCAGTGGAGTCCTGCACCAGTTTTCCCTGACATAGTGTTCTAGGAATCTTCTCTTGCACACTGGCTTTTTCATGTCTCTTGGGCTTTGCCTTCTTGGGTCTCTGCCAAACAAGCCTTCTCTCCACATCTCACTATCATCCTCCTGCTTTATTTATTTACTTGTTTTATTGTTTGAGAAAGTGTCTGATGTAGTCACACAGGCTGGAGTACAGTGTGCAGTCAATTTGAGCCTCAAATTCCTGGGCTCAAGCAAGCCTCCCATCTCAGCCTCCCCAGTAGGTAGGCATCGCCACACCCGGCTACGTTTTCAATTTGCATGTGTGTGGCGGTAGGGGAGGGGGGTGCGGGGTAGAGACAGGGTCTCTCTATGTTGCCCAGGCTGGTCTCTAACTCCTGGGCTTCAGCAGTCCTCCCATCTAAGCCTCCCAAAGTGCTGAGATAACAGGTATGGGCCACCACACATGCCCAGCCTCTACATCTACTTTATTTCTTGTTTATTTTGTTTTGAGACGGAGTCTCTCTCTGTTGCCCAGGTTGGAGTGTAGTGGTGCGATATAGCTAACCGCAACCTCTGTCTCCCGGGTTCAAGCAATTCTCCCCCTCAGCCTCCCGAGAAGCTGGGATTACAGGCACCCACCACCGTGTCTGGATGATCTTTTGTATTTTTAGTAGACGTGGGGTTTCACCATCTTGGCCAGGCAGGTCTTTAACTCCTGACCTCGTGATCCACCCGCCTCTGCCTCCCAAAGTTCTGGGATTACAAGGGCGAGGCCACGATGCCCAGCCTACTTTACTTTACTTTATTTATTTATTTATGAGACAGAGTTACTCCCCTCCCCGATCCCCCAGGCTGCAGTGCAGTGGTGCGATCTTGGGTTCACTGCAGTCTCCACCTCCCCATTTCAAGCAATTTTCCTGCCTCAGCCTCCTGAGTAGCTGGGATTACAAACATGCAACACCACCCCCAGCTAATTTTTCTATTTTTAGTAGAGACAGCGTTTTGCCATGTTGGCCAAGCTGATCTGAAACTCCTGACCTCAAGGGATGCACTCGCCTCGGCCTCCAAAAGTGCTGGGATCACAGGCCTGAGCCACCACCACATTCCGCCCCAACCACTTGAGAAGGTTCAGCTGAGACATCTAGTCTGGAGCATTTTCCTTGACCCCACTGCCACCTCTGGGGAAGAGGCTGGCCAGTTTCTGTCTTCTGCCTCACATAGTCTCAGCATTGGATCAGATTCCAGCTACGGCCCTGGCAAACAGTCCAGGCAGGCTTTGACCTGATTCATGCTTCCCTCATGTCCTGCGCTCCTCCAAGAGAAACCAGCAATGAATGGGAGACAGGAAACTGGGTCTAAGTGATTCTCCCATTCATTGCTCTGGCAGACAATTATGATACAATTTTTTTTTTTTTTTTTCTTTTTTAATATAAAAGCTGGAGTCTCCATGTTGCCTAGGCTGGTCTCGAACTTCTGGCCTCAAGTGATCCTCATGACTCAGCTTCTCAAAGTTCTGAGATTACAGGTGTGAGCCACCCCACCTGGCCTATAATACATTTCTAGATGAGTCCCTGGGAATTCTGAAATCGCCACTGCAAAATTATAAGTGAGACCGTGAAAGAGATTTGACCTAACTGACTCCATCATCATGTTTCTAACCTCCAAGCTGTCCTTGTTTATTCCTGGGCGTAGGCCAAACTAACTTTGGGAAGAACCTAGTTAATAGTTTACAATTTGAAACAAAGATGTTAACAGCCCTTTCCTGAAACAAACCACCTTCTTGCCTGGGGACTAGACTGCCTTTTTAGAACTAACAAATCAGCCAAAAGATTAGGTACTGTGGTTTCTAATGGGCTCATGCCGCTGGAGGCTACAAGATTCCAACCCTCCCCAAATTGCTCCTGGGGATAACATCAAGGTAAAAGGTAAAAGGTAAAATCAGTGCTTGAGATATTTTGCAGGCCCTGAACTCGATGGAACAGCTGGCATGACCCGGAGGGATAAGCTGGCACACCCGATTTTGTGGGCCCCACCCAGGAACTGACTCAACTCGAGGACAGCTTCTATTCCCTATGACTTCATCTCCGACCCAACAATCATCATTCCCGACTCGCTGGCCCCCTCCACTCACTAAGTCATCCTTAAAAACGCTAATCCCTGAATCTTCTGCTCTAGGAGACTGACTTGTAATAATCAAACTCCAGGGTGGCACGATGGCTCACACCTATAATTCCAGCACTTAGGGGGGCCGAGGAGGGTGGATCACCTGGTATCAGGAGTTCAAGACTACCCTGACCAACATGGAGAAGCCCTGTCTCTACTAAAAATCCCAAATTAGCCGGCGGTGGGAGAATCACTTGAGCCCGGGAGGCAGAGGTTGCAGTAAGCGGAGATCGTGCCATTTCACTCCAGCCTGGGCAACAAGAGTGAAACTCCATCTCAGAAAAAAAAATACAAAAATTAGCTGGGCATGGTGGTGCCCACCTTTAACCCCAGCTACTCAGAAGGCTGAGGCAGGAGAGTCTCTTGAACCTCGGAGGCAGAGGTTGCATTGAGCAGAGATCATGCCACTGCACTCCAGCCTGGGTGACAAAGTACAACTTAAATTTAAAACAAACTCCAGTCTCCCACGTAACTGGCTCTGCATGAATTACTCCTCCATTGCAAGTCCCATGTCCTGATAAGTCGGCTCTGTCTAGGCAGCAGGCTAAATGAACCTGTTGGGCAGTTACAATCCCTTTGGTTTAGGCCTTGGCTGCCCTTAGTGTGGCCATCTCTGTGGCACACCTCGTTCTTGCTTTTCTCTCTCCTCCTTTACCCTCCCCGTCCCTCAGTCGGCTCCCTGGATCCACTTCCCCGAAGAATCCTCCTGCTCAAAAGTCCTGACCCTAGGTCCTGCTTTTAAGGGTTGTAGGGGTTACCCAGGCTGAGGCCATGAGGACCCACTCTGGGTGCCCACACCCCAGTGCCACTGCCCCAGGCACATCCTCATGTCCCTCAGTGCTTTCACGCCTGTCCCTGCAGCCCACCGTGAGCTCCCTAAGGCAGGAGCTGGGCCTGATTCCCTGCTGTTCCCCCAGCACAGGGCTGGGCCTGAGGGCATAGTCAGTCCATGCTGGAGACTAGGTGACAAATGAGTGAAGGAGTGAATAAACGCTGCATGAATAGCTTTGCCTTTTTCACACGAGTCAATTTCTTGGTCTCTTTCTACCCTGAGCTCAGTTTTCTCATTTGTCATTGTGGGCACCCCATTCTCCTCCTCAGGCTTCAGTTTCTAGGCAAAAACTTTTGTTGTTGTTTTTTGGTTTTGGGGTTTTTTTGTTTTGTTTTGTTTTGTTTTTGTTTTTGAGATAGGGTCTTGCTCTGCCACCCAGGCTGGAGTGTAGTGGCACAATACCACCTCACTCTAGCATCAAACTCCTGGACTCAAGCAATCCTCCCACCTCAGCTTCTTGGCTCCTTTTAAAATATTTTGTAAAGATGGGGTCTCACTATGTTGCCCAGCTGGTCTTGAACTCCTGGCCTCAAACTATTCTTCTGCCTCAGCCTCTCCAAGTGCTGGGCTTACAGATCCGACAGTGGCTGGAGCCATTGCACCGAGCTACTCAAGGCAAATATTGAGCCAACGTAATTGGCCATCCAAGGTTCCACCCTGGGTAGGGGAGCTCTGAGCACTGGCATTGGAGGGAGCACAGCTTCTTGGCTGAACTCCGGGATAGACACATTTCCTGATGGGCAGAGCATTTCAAGGCTTCCCACTCACATCTTCTACAACTCCAAGTCTTGGGATGCCTCAAACCGATACCCTACCTGGGCCAGCCTTCACTGAGCAGCTAGTGTGGGACAGGCAGGCCAGGGTGGGCACGCAAGACTAAGGGGACCCAGACTTTGCCTCAAGGAGATCACATTCAAGCAGGGACACAAATACTCCAGAGAGTGGGAGACAAATGGACCAAAGCCTCTGATTTTCTTTTTCTTTCTTCCTTTTCTTTCTTTCCTTTCTTTTTCTATCCCTTTCTTTCTCTCCCTCTCTCTCTCTCTTCCCTTCTTTCTTTGTTTTTTTGAGACACAGTTTCACTCTTGTTGTCCAGGCTGGAGTGCAATGGCCTCAGGTGATCCACCCACCTACGCCTCCTAAAGTGCTGGGATTATATGTGTGAGCCACTGTATCTTGCCACCTCCAATTTTCCCAGAAGGAGGCACAGAGAAATTTGGCACCCAACAGAAATGAGTTCAAATATCGGTGTCCCTAGTTCTTGGCTCAAGCTTCCCTGGTGCTCAGTGACTTCCTATGAAAGGGAATGAGAGGGGTCTGCGGTGACAAAATCATGCTTCTAGTGTCAGGCAAGGTGACACTCGCCTATAACCTCAGCAACTCAGAAGGCTAAGGTGGGAGGATTGCTTGAGGGCCTACCTGGGAAACACAGGAAGACCCCATCTCAAAAAAAAAAAAGAAAAGAAAAGAAAAGAAAAAGCCAGGCATGGTGGCTTACTCCTGTCATCCTAGCAGTTTGGGAGCCCAAGGCAAATGGATGACTGGAGGTCAGGAGTTTGAGACCATCCTGGCCAACATGGTGAAACCCCATCCCTACTAAAAATACAAAAATTAGCCAGGCATTGTGGTGCATGCCTGTAGTCCCAGCTACTTGTGAGGTTGAGGCAGAAGAATTGCTTAAACCCAGGAGGTAGAGGTTGCAGTGAGCTGAGATCACACCACTGCACTCCAGCCTGGGAGGCTCCACAGAGCAAGACTCCATCTCCAAAAAAAAAAAAAAGGAGGAAGAGACATCAACAAAAATTGGGGAGGAATGGGATAGCGGTGGCACTGTCCGGCTAAAATATATATATACATATATACGTGTGTATATATGTATTTATATATTTGTATTTTTAGTAGAAACTAGGTTTCTTCTCGTTGGCTAGGCTGGTCTGGAAGTCCTGACCTCTGGTGATCCACCCACATAGGCCTCCCAAAGTACTGAGATTACAGGTGTGAGTCTCCGCACCCATCGCCCCCTCCTAATTTTTTTTTTTTTGAGAGGTAGTCTCACTGTGTCTCCCATGCTGGAGTACAGTGGCAAAATCTAAGCTCAATTCAACCTCCCCCTCCCAGGTTCAAGCGATTCTCTGGCTCAGCCTCTCGAGTTGCTGGGATTACAGGAGTGTGCCACCATGCCAGGCTAAGTTTTTTTATTTCTGATATAAATGGGGTTTGGCCATGTTGACCAGGCTGGTCTCAGACTCCTGACCTCAGGTAATCCACCGGCGTTGGCCCCACAAAGGGCTGGAATTACACACGGGAGCCCACCCCACCCCCATCCAAGTAAATTTCTTGATTGCACAGAATGTGTGGTGATATTGGTGGACTTAAGGACATCCTCTCCAGCATTAAGTGTTGTGTTTTGTGTGTGCTGTACTTTTTGTTTGTTTGTTTTTTTGAAACAGAGTCTCACTCTGTTGCCAGGCTGGACTTCAGTGGTGTGATCTTGGCTCACTGCAACCTCCACCTCCCGGGTTCATGCGATTCTCCTGCCTCAGCCTCCTGAGTAGCTGGGAATACAGGCACAGGCCACCACACCCAGCTAATTTTTTAAAAAAGTATTTTTAGTAGAGATGGGGTTTCACAATGTTGGCCAGGATGGTCTCAATCTCTTGAACTCATGATCCGACTGCCTCAGGCTCCCAGAGTGCTGGGATTACAGGCATTAGCCACTGTGCCTGGCCTGTGCTCTGCTTGTAAACTCTTCTTTTTAAAGTGGGGCAGATTGGAAAGTTTTCCTTGTTTTCATGGCCCACATGAAGCTTGTTTTGAAATGTTTTATGTTCACAGTTTGGGATTTTTGAGGCAATATTGCTGAGCTGCCCTGTCAACCTGAATTTGAGCCCTTTATCTGCCACTAACCTTGCCATGTGACTATGAGCAAAGTGCCTAGCCTCTCTGTTCTTCAGTTTCTTTATCTGTAAAATGCAGATTGTGCCCAGCTCATAGCAGTGGTGTGAGGAATAAATGAAGCTATGTGTAGATCACTTTTACATGGTATGTGACACTTCACAGGCACCAAATCATTATTGCTGGGAGGATCAGCACATTTTGGCTTGTCTACACACACACACACACACACACACACACACACACACACACACACACAGAGTCTGTTTTGTCAGAGATTAGAAATTGCAACCCCTACTTTTTTTTTTTTTTGGCTTTCTATTTGCTTTGTAAATTTTCCTCCAACCCTTGGTTTAGAGCTTTTGTGTGTCTTTGCATGGAACATATCTCAAAATAATAAGAGCTATTTATGGCAAACCTACAGCCAAAATCATATTGAATGGGCAAAAGCTGGAAGCATTTCTTTTGAAAACTGGTACAAGACAAGGATGCCCTCTCTTACCATTCCTATTCAACATAGTATTGGAAGTTCTGTCCAGGGCAATATCAGGCAAGAGAAAGAAATAAAGGGTATTTAAATAGGAAGAGAGGAAGTCAAGTTGTCTCTGTTTGCAGATGACATGATTTTATATTTAGAAAACTCCATTGTCTCAGCCCCAAAACTTCTTGATCTGATAAACAACTTCAGCAAAGTCTCAGGATACAAAGTCAATGTACAAAAATCACAAGCTTTCTTTTATACCAATGATAGGCAAGCAGAGAGCCAAATCTTGAATGAATGCCCATTCATAATTGCTACAAAGAGAATACCTAGGAATACAGCTCACTAGGGATGTGAAGGACCTCTTCAAGGACAACTACAAATGGCTGCTCAAGGAAATAAGAGAGGACACCAAACAAGGAAACATTCTCTCCTCATGGATAGGAGAAATCAATATCATAAATATGCCATACTGCTGAAAGTAATTTTTGGATTCAATGCTATTCCCATCAAACTACCATAGATATTTTTCACAGGATTAGCAAAAAAAACTATTTTAAATTTCATGTAGAATCAAAGAAGATCCTGTATAGTCAAGATAATCTTAAGCAAAAAGAACAAAGCTGGAGGCATCATGCTACCTGACTTGACACTGTACTGCAAGGCTACAGTAACCAAAAGAGCATGGTACTCTTGCCAGAATAGGCCCACCGACTCATGGAGAAGTGAGGCCTCAGAAATAACACCACACATCTACAACCATCTGATCTTTGACAACCCTGACAAAAACAAGCAATGGGGAAAGGATCTCCTAATCAGTAAGTGGTTGCTACTTCAACTTTGTTTGTTAATGGTTTGTTGAACGTTTTTGTTTCTTCTTGATTGGATCTTACTACGTTGTGTGTTGCTAGAAACTTATGTATTTTCTCTAGGTTATTTAATGTTGGCTTACGACTGTTTATAATAGTCCCTTATGATCCTTTTCATTTCTCAGGCATCTGCTGTAAGGTCTCCTCTCTAATCTGTTTATTTCTTTTCTTGTTTTTTCTTTTTTTTTTTTCTGAGACAAAGTCTCGCTTTGTTGCCCAAGTTGGAGTGCCGTGGCGCCATCTCGGCTCACTGCAACCTCCACCTCCCAGGCTGAGGCAGTTCTCCTGTCTCACCATCCTGAGTAGCTGGAACTACAGGGGTGCGCCACTACACCTGGCTAAGTATTTTTATTTTTAGTAGTGGTGGGGTTTCACCGTGTTAGCCAGGATTGTCTTGATCTCCTGACCTCATGATCGCCCACCTCCGCCTCCAAAGTGCTGGGATTACAGGCGTGAGCCACAGCGCCTGGCCTGTGATTTCATTTATTTGAATCTTCTGTCTGCCTTAGTTGGTGTAGCTAAGGATTTTTCACTTTTGTTTATTTTTGCAAAAAACAAAACAAAACAAAAAACCCCACTTCTTTATTTGATTGATATTTTTCCTATACTTTTTCTATTCTCATTTGATATATTTCTGCCCTGATCCTTATTGTTTCCTTCCTTCTGCCACGTTTGGGCTTAGTTTGTTCTTCTTTTTCTAGTTCCTTTTGGTGTAATGTTGAGGTGTTTATTTGTGATCTTTGTTCTTTTAGATGTACAGGTTTATTGCCATAAACTTTGCTTTTACAGCTGCTTCTGCTGTGTCCCATAAGTTTTGGTATGCTTTGTTTCCATTTTTATCTCTATATATTTATAAATTTTTCTTGTAATTTCTTTTTTTTTTTTGGCACATTGGCTGTTCAGATGCATGGTTTTTGATTTCTTATATTTGAGAATATTCCAGGTCTTTTTTTCCTGTTATTAATTTCTACTTTTATACCATTATAATCAGAAAAGATTTGGATATATTTTTAATCTTAAATTTGTTAATCTTGTTTCGTGATCTAACATATGATCTATACTGGAGAATATTTCATGTGGGCTTGAGGAGAATATGCATCCTGTGAATGTTCGACATATATCTCTTAGACCCATTTGATTGAAAGTATAGGTGAACAAAAAAGTATAGGTGAAGTCCAACATTTTCTTATTAATTTTCTCCTGGATCATCATCCTATTGCTGAAAGTGTGGTATTGAAATCTCCTTCAATTATTGGATTGCTGTCTATCTCTCCCTTCATATCTGTTAATATTTGCTTTATACATTTAGGTGCTCTGATGTTGGGTGGTGCATATGTATTTGTAATTATTATATTTTCTTTTTTTACAGTTTTGAATATAAAGGCTATTTTATCTGATAAATAGCTACTCCTGCTCCATTTTGGTTTCCATTTGTATGGGAATTGTTGTGTTTTCTCTTTTTACACTTTTGAATATAAAGGCTATTTTATCTGGTAAACAGCTGCTCCCTCTTTATTTTGATTTCTATTTGTATGGGATATCTATTTTCATCATTTCATTTTCAGTCTCTGTGATTCTTTACAAGCGAAATGAGCCTCTTTTAGGCAGCATGTAGTTGGGTCTGTTTTAAATTTATGTAGCTGCTCTGTATGTTTTATTAATTTTAGACCATTTACATTTAAATTAATTATTGATCGGTAAAGATTTACTATAGATATTTTATTTATTGTTGTCTGGATATTTCATAGATTGTTCCTTTCTTTCCTTCTTGCAGTCTTTCTTTGTAATTATGTAATTTTCTGTAGTAGTATGCTTTGAGTATTTTTTTTTCTCTATTTTGTATCTAGTATAGGTGTTTGCCTTGGGGTTACCATGAGGCTTAAGCGAAACATCTCATAGTTATATCCAACTTAACTTGACTCACATAGAAGAGGTGGAAATTTCTAAATAAAGCTTACAACTGGGAGTTCAGGTGTTTATGTTTTAGGAATCTTCAAAATTTATGAGATCTCTAGAGCTGTAGCTGTCACTGTAATGAGCTGCAAGGATTCATTTCCTGCCAAAGGGTAGCTAAATCACCTCTCTTACCGAACCCAACAGTGACTCAGACATTCAATGATTTCTCTGGTCTTTCATTTACAAAAGATTCATTAAACTACTCGATGTGAGAAACTGCTCCATGGCTTAGTGATACCAGTGTAAACAAAGTGCATTTGCTCCATTGTAGCAGTTGTATGGTGGTATAAAAGCTAAACATGGTATTGGAAGCTTTTCAGAATTGAAACTTTGTGACCTTGGGCAAATCCAAACCTCTCTGATATTAGTATCTTCAACTATAAATTGGGATAATATCTGTCCAAAATAAATTGTCTTTAGATGATCAGATATGCTAATGTATGCTAATGCATGTGGGAGTCCCTTTTTAAGAGCATTTTTGTTTATTAGCTTTTTTTTTTTTTTTTTTTTTTTAAACATAGACAACTGGTTAAATAGCATTTCTTTTCAAGTGTCCAACTTGGTAAAGAAACATGATGACCACAATGTCAAAGGGTCGAGCATGTCTTATGTGTTTAAACCTAGATTCATCACTAGAACTGTTGCCAAAAGAAAGCACATTGACAGTAATGGATTTAAGATCTGTCAAAACACAAGTGATAGAAATTCATCTTCACATTTTTAATGCTCTTATTAGGAACTTTTATTTTTCCCAAATGAAACATGGTTTTACAGCTTTATAGCTGTTCCAACTTTTAAAATTATCCAGCATATTCCTGAATTTAACAGGTTTTAATTCTAAGTTACTCTCTACCTTTCCATGTATTGCAACCTGGAAGCAAATATGAAATCCATGAATGCACAGTAATATTTTCAGCCATTTATTTGTTTACTGACTAACTTGTTCTCTCATTGGTAACATATTAAATTAATATATTTAAAAAGACTTGTACAGCTTGGTAAATGAATGAGTATGAATATACCTGACCCCAGGGATATTCTTACAAATGTCCAGTAGGCTAGGAAGAAATACACTGAGAGAAAATTGTGCTGGTATAATGTATCTGGTTATGATTTATTACAACCTTCTTGTCTGTATTAATTATTGTGTGAACACATTTTAAAATGTCACAGAAGTAATGTGTCATGATGAACCTACATAATTAAAATGTGGTTTACCATTTCCTTTTCTCAGATTATAAATTATTGACATTGTGATTGTATTAGTGCAGCTTTGTTAATTTCTCTCATGTTTAATATCTGTCCAGAGGAATAGATTTGCTTATAATATTACTGAACCAAAAGATGGATGGTGAGAGTTCATTGCCATGGTTGTCTGATTTGTAAAAGGCTAATACAGTTATATGAATTCAATGTTATGTTTATTTCTCTATTCTGTATCATCATCTAGTAGCTAAACAGATTGGAAGTCCCTTTTGGAGTCAGTGCTCACATAGACTCGCAAAGCTGAAAATCAGTCGTGCAGTGAGATTAAAATGGAGTGGTTAGGAGCATGAAAGTGGGGGGAAATATGTAAACAGAAAGAGTATGAAAGAGTGGAAACAGAGTTAGTCACGTGAAAGTAGCTCTGGAGGAAGGGTTCAGGAAGATACGGCATTTGCATAGGTCAGGTCCTGCCACTTCCCAGGGTTAGTCGATCTCATAGTTATCATATCCATGCCTAACTGACTGGGTTATATTGTATGTGTGTTTTTAAGTCATAAGAATTAAAGTATACATGGCCAACAGGTCTATGAAAAATATCGTCAGCGTCACTAATAATCAGGGTTGTCATCTTCCCCAGTTAGGAGAGCTATTATTAAAACTACCATAAATGCTTGCAAGGATGCTGAGAAAAGGGAACTCTTACATACTGTTGATGGGAGTGTAATTTAGTACAGCTATGAAGGTAAGCAGTATAGAGAGTTCTCAAACAACTAAAAATGAACTACCATACGATCCAGAAATCCCACTCCTGGGTATTTCTCCAAAGAAAAGGGAATCAGTATATCAAAGGGAGACCTGCAACCCCAGGTTTATTGCAGCACTGTTCACAATAGCTAGAATATCGAGCCAACCTCTGTGTCCGTCAACAGACGAATGGCAAAGAAAATGTGGTATGTATACTCAAGGGAATTCCGTTCAGTCATAAGAGAGAATACAAATCTTTTCATTTGCAGCAACATGGATGAAACTGGAGGCCATTAAAGTAAGAGAAATAAGGCAGACCCTGACAAGTAACACATGTTCTCGCTCATATGTTGGAGCCAAAAAATGCTGACCTCATGAAGGTAGAGTGTAGAATGATGGTTACTAGAAGCTGGGATGGGTTTATGTGTGTTGGAGAGGATAAAGATAGGTTAGTCAACGGTTGCAAACGTTAGTTAGAAGAAATAAATACCTGTGTTCGATAGCACACTAGGGTGACTGTAATTAACAATATGTATTTCAAAATAGCTAGAAGATTTGAAATGTTCCCGACAAAAATACATGATAAATATTTGAGGTGATGAATATCCTAAATACCTGATCAATAACCTGATTTGATCATTACACATTCCATGAATGTATCAAGGTATCACATGTATGCCATAAAAATATACAAATATTATTGGCAAATAAATTACAAAGAATTATGTATAATAACCAACAAAAATAAAAGATGAAGGAAAAGTAATCCTTTAAATCATGCAGGGGAATCTTCCAGTGAGTTCCTTCAATGAACAGGAACGGCCTTTCCCTCATGCCTTTTAAAGCGTCAGCATCTTGCTAAGCTAAGTGGAAGTTTTGTATGTAAACACAGCACTGATTTGAATAATGTATTACCTTAAACGAAAACCAAACATTTCATAGTGATTGATTCAAATGCTGGAAAAAAAAAAAAAGAAACAGCAATGAGGCATTTTTGAGATACATTTCCTATTTTCTTATCTGATAAGATTTGCAAGAGTATTATCAGTGATCTCTACTTTTTTCTTCACCGAATAGACTAATGTTAGAACCTAACCCAGGAGTAAGCTGTGACTCCATTGCATTCTCCATTAAGAAGCAATAAAATTTACCCAGGCCAAGGAGTCCAAGGCAGAAACTGGACACTGCTAGATACTTCAGGACAAGGCAGCAGCTGCCTCGAGTCAGCAGATAGCTAATAAAGAGGCAGGCACATCCAGGTTGGTAGACAGGTTTCAGACACAAATAACAGTGGGTAGGAAAGTACAGCTACTGGGATTTCAGGCTTAAAAACAGATTCCAGAGATGAAGAGATGAGCAAAGAAAGGGAGAAGAAAACATGGAAGAAAGACTAATAAATGGTATTACAATGTGATCAGAGTGTAGAAGTCACTTGATTTCTGATATATTGGATCAGTCTCAGGTTACATGCCAATTAAGTACAATTAGCATTTTAGCCATTTCGATGCTTCAGATACCCAAATATGTTATTCCATAATCAAATTTTCTTTTTTTCTGTTTGTCTTAAGATTGTTTGGCCATGATAAACATGTATTTATATTGGAGGAATCAAAGATGTCTTTTTTTTCTTTTTTTTAGACGGAGTTTCGCTCTTGTTACCCGGGCTGGAGTGCAATGGCGCAATCTCTGCTCACCGCAACCTCCGCCTCCTGGGTTCAGGCAATTCTCCTGCCTCAGCCTCCCGAGTAGCTGGGATTACAGGCACGTGCCACCATGCCCAGCTAATTTTTTGTATTTTCAGTAGAGACGGGGTTTCACCATGTTGACCAGGATGGTCTCGATCTCTTGACCTCTTGATCCACCCGCCTCGGCCTCCCAAAGTGCTGGGATTACAGGTGTGAGCCACCGCGTCCGGCCTGATGTCTTATATATTTAAAAATAATTTTGTATAGTACAGCTCTTATTAGGGTATTAACACATTTGATTGAAGAATTTTCTTTGCTCTTAGATGACACTAAGAGAAAAAATACTGCAAAACTATAAAAAATTATGGTGCAAGTAAAATAGCAATATTAACTTTTTGCTGTTAGTATGCCAGGGATACTTAAAATTTGTTGTCGATTGACTACCGCAGAGAACAGACTCAGATGGAAATGAGTGTGAAGGACGTTTCTTAGGGAGTGGACTTGGGCTCAGCACTTGGGGCGTGGGGAAAGGAATGAATTAGGGTTGGGCAGAGGAAGAATTGGGGCTGTGATGCATCACCACAGGGATGCAGCTGACTCCAAAGGGAGCCCTGAAGCTTGGGTAGCCCTGCAGAGTTGCTCCTTTTTGGGGAGAGGAGCTGGTGGTTTATCCCCAGTACTTGGGTAGGGATTCACTGGAGAAGAGGTAATCTCTTTCAGCGAGGTCATACCCAGCTCGGGGTATATGTCCTTGAGTCTTGAAGGGAATAGGGCAGAGAGATCTGGGCACTGCAGCATTCATGACAATTCCTCCATATTTCTGTGGCCGTTTTGTCTCATATAATTTCTCAGGGTGGCTCCTTTAGGACTCTGATGGGACTTTCTCTTTGGAGAAACTTGTAAGGTTATAAGGGAAAAAGGTTAGTAGGACAAATTGCAGCCCCAGCTGCTACTGGGGAGGCAAAGCTCTAGGCTAAACTCTCTGATTCATTCTAGAGCCCTTCACCTTAGTTCCTACAATGGTAGAAGGATTCTAACTTTGTGGGTAGCCCACAACTTCCTTCCTGTGGGGACCAAGTTCATGTTTACTTTTCTTAGGCTATGGCTATGGCAATTATGGGTTTATGATTAAAATTAGATGATGGAATACTAATGTGTGCCAACCACCTTGGAGTTAAGCTGATTGCTCACTTCTCCAATGTGGAATAGCAGCTTTCCTCCTGATGACTAGGCCATGTACCTTTTCCAGGATGGCAATTATCACTACTCTGTTTGTTGTTGTTGTTGTTGGCCCTGGACACAGGGTGCACAAAATGTTGAAGGGGCAGCTGTATTTTCTATCTGCTGGTGGGAGAATTCTCTACACCTGTGGTGCCCAGAATTGTGGAAATGGGAAGCACGCATTCCAGAAGTGGGTTACAGGGGATGATAGTAACAGGAGCCATTGTGGCTTCCATGCCTTCATTCTGAGACCCGTATATTTTTTTCTTCGGGGGATAGTGCATCAAATAATGGTCATTGACTTAGCATGCACATTGTATACTGGAGGATGGGACCCCATTGTTAATTTCTAATAATGTTTAGAAATTTTACAAATGTTTCTAAACATTACTAGAAATTAATGTCAATGCCACTCAGAGTTTGTGAACACTGCTACATATCGTCTAATGGAAGAACGCTAGGAAAAACTCCCGGAGCAGAAACATCTTAAACAGAACTTGCCATTGTGTATCACAGACTCTGCTAATGATGCAGCCTCCCAGTACAAACAATACATATGACTTGTCCTCAGCTTTTCAATCTGGGTTTGCTCTAGAGTAGAATTAGAATTTAAAACACCGTGTCAGCCAACTCAGCGAAGTTCAATTGTGAGTAGAATTTCTGCTTCTGAATTCTTATAGTTTAAATGATGGCCTGTGTATTGTAAGCTCCAGAAACCTCTTTGAAAATGTGTGAGCAAACAAATGTTTCTCTAACAGCTGTTGAAAGAATGCAGTCTCACTAAAGGGAAATAGACTAGGGGATATAGATTCAATTTCATTCACTTTGATTTAAAGTAAAATATGGCAAGACTTTGATACATTTATGAACCCAAACTGACCAGAATCCTCAACTTAATTTTTGCTGTTGTTGCTGCTATACTCATATTTCATGAGAAGGAGACAAAGAGTAGAAACTAGTTCACACTCAAGGTTTAAGTCCCTCCAAAAATCACCTTCCAGGGATGCATGAATCCTGTGCAGATTCAATCCAGTGTTCACATCCCATATTTACAACCCCTATGCAGAGGCAATGATGTTTAAAATAATGACTCAGAAATATTATAAAATGTAAAATGATCAAAGGAAGATTCAGTAATGTTCTGGAGACTGTGCCTATTTAGGAAAGAGAATTTGGCTATGTACTTAGAAAATCACACACACATAACTGAAGAGACTGACAAGTGTTCCAAATTCACTCAGAGTTAATGCAATAATCAATTTCCAAATCATTCTACTCACCCATGGTCTTACTCTGCTTGATTTAACCCATACCTCACTTGGTGGCATCTATGTCCTCAGTAGTTTAGGCAATTTTTTCTCAAAGCCCAATGTCATCAGCAGTGCAAGGTTAGAGGTGTCCTGGTTCACACATGTGTGTGTCTTTCCACATGTCAGACTTCTATTGAAGAAGAACTCATCCTAATTCTCTCAGCTCTTCAGAGAATTTCTAATCACAAAAGCCATGAGCTACATGGAGTTCCCAAGGAGACAGTTCTCCTTAGCACTTCCCATTCACTCCGTAGTCAGAGCCACGGGCAACACAGCCTCAATCCGTTCCACAAGTCAGTCTATATTGCATATCATACATAATAGTATATTTAACCCATATATAAATATTACAGGTTAAATATTCCACAACAAACAAGGTAGCACTTACCATCAAGAGGAGAACGAGGTAGGAGAAAGGGTAAATGAGCAAGTCCCAGTGGGAGCGAAGAAGACAAAAGGATTCCTGGTCTTGTCCATTGGTCTGCCAAGGAGGAGTCTTTGATGTGGAAGAGCCTTTAGAAGGGCATGCTAAGTGCTTATCATGGCTGACTGCAAAACTGGTTAATTAAGGCAGCTGTTTGGAGAGGCTGAAGGTCTGCCTTTATATATATACATATAGTCACAGAGTCCTCTGGTGAGAACCTACAGTGGAAGAGTGTGCTTGTTATGTCCTTACCTGGTTGGATGCAGTCTTCCCATTTTTATTTGTTTGTTAAGCAAAATATCTTTGTTGGCAAAGTCCCATATAAAATATAAAATGCAGTATTTTTCTAAGATGGAGTTTAATGAAGGGTTGCTCTATACACCCCAATTTCCTAGTTTTGAGGTATTTCTGGATTTACTTCCTCAGAGTGTCCTCTCCTAGTCCTGGGGGACTTTTCAATTTCTGCTGCTACCTGGTTGCCAAATATTACTTCCTTCTAGAATTCATTAAGAGAGTATAATCCAGCAAAAATATAAAGATTTTTGTGGGTTTGGAAAGAAAAATCATATCACACAAGGAGTCAATGGAAATCTTCTTGGCCCAGTGTAATCTCCACCCTTCCTCTTGTGGCCATTCTTCATCCAAAACGTTCTGGGCCTCTGGTGAAGTGTCTGTCCCCACAGAGTACAGTCCCTAGGTCTTAGAAGGGAGTGATTCCCTGAAGCTGATGATAATGTTTAGCTATCTCTTGGTCTCCGTTCCCTCTGTCCTGTTGAATTCTAATGAATAATATTCACATCACATTAAAGGTTTATTTCTTATGAAATTGTTCTAAATTGCCATCTTGTCTCCCAGTCCTTGAAGAATAAATAGCCCTTGATCTTGCAGATCCAACAGTCTTAATTCAGTTCAGCTGCCACAGTTGATAGATGAGGAAACTAAAGCTCAGAGAAGGGAAGTGATTTACCGAAAAATACTGGGGCTATTTGGAAGCAGAGCTGAAGGCATAATTCTGGTCTTCCTCCTCCTAGGCCAACGCCCCTATCTACTTGTGCCATTTTTTTTGCTTCATTCCAGATCGGCAAGATTGTAATGATGAAAGATGACAGGGTTGCTTATGCACCTTGTATTCTTGTCTATTATAACTATAAACCTGAGTATATGTTTCCCAGAATAGTTAATCATCTAGTAGAAGAAGATAGTGTGATTTCTTGTCCTGTAAATCATGACAAAACACCTCCAGTACCTTCTCTTAATGTTTGCCATATTGTTTTTCAGGCTACAAGGAATTGGTCTCAGTGTAATTGTGTATAAATACTACCCGTTGGTCTCTCCTTACTAGTACATGCTGACTAACATTACGAGGTAATAATTGGTTATACCGTATTAGGAGAATAACAGTTTATAACAATATTACTTGCAATAAACTTCGTGCTTTCTTTTCCTATTCAGTGAAGCAAATGTTTGGCTTTATGGCTACACAGACAGTTTTTCTTTCATAGCTAAGTTTATTTTGTCATAAGGCAATCAGGTGGTACAAAAGTATTAACTACAGGAAACCAACATCTAGCAAAGAAATTTGAAGATCGTGTTCACGCTGAATAAACAAGTGCCTTTAAAAAAATTCTTCCAACTTTTGACATCAAACAGAAAAGTTGAAAAAGAAGCACCATAAAGACACATGCACCCTTTATTTAGATTCACAAATTAACATTTTCTGGGATTGGCTTTCTGTGTCTCTATGTCTCTTTTCCTCTTCACAGACACACTCATTTTCTCTCTCTTACACACACGTACATATACATGCATGCACTCACATTTTGGGAGCTCTGAACTGCTTGAAAGCAAATTGCAGACATCAAGATTATACAAAAATACTTAAGGGACTTTGTCCGAAATTAGCACATTCTTTTATATTACTACAATAACAATCACAAGACATTTGCTACTGATAATTAACATTATGTAGTACGCAGTCTAAATTTAAATGTCTCCACTTGCTCTCAAATATTCTCTATATTAGTCAGAGATCTTATATTGGATTTTTTTGTCATGTTTCTTATTTTCATCAGTCTAGAATATTGCTTCCCCTCCACCCTTTTCCCTCATCTTTTACAACTCTGACATTTTTGAAGAGTCCAGACTAAGTGTCTCATAGAATGTTTCTCAAACTGGATTCATCTAACTGTTATGGATTAGACAAAATGTTTAGGCAACTATTATGTTTCCCATCGCATTGCATTGGGAAGTTTATAATGTCACTCTATCTCAATATTTGTGAAGCTAAGTTTCATCTCTTCGATTTAAATTCTGTACTTAATAAATATTTGATGGATAATAGACATATATGAATGTCCTTTTCCTAACATTATGTTAGTGTATAGTGTTAGGAGTAATTTCATGCCAGAATCTCATGTTACCTTGGTGGTATTTGCAAAACGGTGATTTCAAAATTCAGGCATTATTCTAGATGAGGGGCCAGTAGATTTTTCCAGTGAAGAGCTACATTCTAAGTCTTTTAGCCTTTGTGGGCCACATATAGCCTCTGTTACATATTCTATTTCTTCATTAGCTCTGTAAAAATTATTAGCTCATGGACTGCAGGAAAATGGTCTGCAGCAGGATTTGGGCCATGAGTAGTAGTTTGTCAAAGTCCTGTTCTGTGTTATAAAGAAGACCTTTCCTTTTCCTTGTAACACCTGTGTGTGTGTGTGTGTGTGTGTGTGTGTGTGTGTGTGTGTGTCAGAGGGAGAGAGATTCTTTAATAACATTATTTCTTTTATAGAGTTGGTCTCTTTAAACTTTTTTAAATACTCTTTGGATTTGACTTTGGTAAATAACACTGTGTGAAGATAATTTCATTTTCTTCTATGCTTTCTGATACAATAGCCACTAGCTGCATGAGACCATTCAAATTTAAACTAATTATACTGAAATTATAATTAGAAATTAAATAAATTAATAATTAGAACAAATTTAGTTTCTCAGTCACATGAGCCACACTTAAGTGTACAAGTATTCACTCAACACACGTAGCTAGTGGCTACCTATTGAACAGTACAGATGTAGGACATTTTTGCGATTTAGAAGTTGAATTGGATAGTAATAAATGCAGATTTCAAATGTATTTGCACAGAGTTGTGCAAAATAGTCCCTCATAATTAGAGTTAACTTACAATTTTTTCTTGTCTTTTTTTGCTTTTATGCTTATTTCCCTTCTTACTAATTTGTCTATTTCCATTCGTTTAAGGTACCAAAGTATTTATTATATCCACTATTTTTCTGTTTTTATCTCACATTTTCCTTTCCTTATGCTTTCTTTTGATTTAGTTTATCAGTTTTTTTTTTAAACTTTTATTTTAGGCTCAGAGGTACCTGTACATGTTTATTATATAAGTGTCACTGGGGATTGTTGTACAGATTATTTGTCACCTATGTGGTAGGCACTGTACCTCACAGGTAGTTTTTCAGTCCTGACCCTCCTCTTTCCTTCATCCTCAAATAAGTCCAGGTGTGTGTTGTGTCCATGTGTACTCAATGTTGAGCTTCTACTTGTGAGAACATGTAGTATGTGGTTTTCTGTTCCTCTGTTAGTTTACGTAAGATAATGGCTTTTACCTTCATCGATGTTGCTGCAAAGGACATGACCTCATTCTGTTTTATGGCTCCATCATATTCCGTGGTGTATACGTACCACATTTTCTTTAATCAGTCTACCATCGATGGGCATTTAAGTTGGTTTCATGTCTTTGCTATTGGGAATCATGCTGCAATGAGCATATGCGTGCATGTATCTTTTTCTTTTCTCTGTTATCTTCCTTCCCTCCCTCCCTCCCTCTCTTCTTTCCTTCCTTCCTCCCTTCCTCTCTTTTCTCTCTCTTTCTTCCTTTGTTTTTCTCTTTCTTTCTCTCTCTCTTCCTCTTTCTCTTTCTTTCTCTCTTATCTTCCTTCCTTCCTGTCTTTCCCTCTCTCTTCCTTTCTTTGTTTTTCTTTCTCTCTTTCTTTTTCTTTCTTCCTCCCTCCCTACCCCCTCTCCTTCTTTCCTTACTTTCCTCCCTCCCTCCCTCCCTCCTTTTCTCTGCTTCTGTCACCCCGGGTGGAGTGAAGTGGCACCATCTTGCCTCATTGCAAGCTCCACATCCCAGGTTCAAATGATTCTCCTTCCTTAGCCTCCCAAGTAGCTGGGACCACAAGCGCTCACCACCAGATCCAGCTAATTTTTGTATTTTTTATTAGAGGCTGGGTTTCTCCATGTTGCTCAAGTTATCAGGCTGGTCTTGAACTCCTGACCTAAGGTTATCTGCCCACCTCGGCCTCCCAAAGTGCTGGGATTACAGGTGTGAGCCACTGCACCCAGCCCTCACCACTCCCTTTTGTATCCCCCAACTCACACCTTGCCCATGCCACTCATGCATACCCCCTGCCTTTCCCCATGGTCATTTGTGAGTCCTGCACGAAATGGCCTTCAGTCCAGAGACCAGACATCAGACAGCAATCTGGAACTCTTCCTTGATGGGAGGTGAGACCTCCAGAAGAGGAAAATGCCTGCTATGGAGCCTGCAGGCTGAACACAGTGACTCTCCAGGCAAACAGCTGGAACCGAACTGAGTAAAATCTCCAGCCAGAAAGAAAACTCCCCAATCAACTCTTTCCTCACCCCATTTTACAGATGGAAACGTTGAGGCTCAGAGGAGAAAAGACAAAGCAGGCATTGGAACCATAGTCTCCTGGCTCCAAAGCCAAGTTCTGTCCACCCAGCCAGGGTCCATCCTTCCTTCTATAAATGTTTATAACAGCATGTGCTGGGCACTCTTGTTAGGCCCTTTTACACATATCACTCAGTCTGCTTTTCCCATTCGTTGGACAAGTGTTTATTGAGCTCCTACTGTGTGCAGGAGCTGGACTCGATACTGGGGACATCTTGGTAAAAAACTCAGGCAAAGTCTACCCAGCTGGGGTTCTAACAAGACAAAGGGAGGGTTGGTGCCATGGGCAAGGCTGTGAAGGCAATGAATGAAATGGTGGCAACAGACAGGAAGGGTGGTCAGGGATGCTCTCTGCATGGAAGGGGCATCTTCTTGGCTTTGAGACCCAAATGCCAAAATACCTGTGAGCAGCAGGCCATGCCCACTCAGTAACAGAGCTGAGCCACACCCCTCCATAGATGCCAAACCAAACACCAGATCGGGCCAGCAATGAGGGACAAAGACCATGGCCTGCAAGGGTCTTGCCACCCGAGCTCACAAGGGGATTTTTGTTATGCTTCCTTTATTATTATTATGGTGGGGTTGGGGGTCCTTAGTGCACAAGAAACACTCTAGGAACCCTAAGTCAAGATCCAGGCTGCAATCCCTGCTCTGCCCTTGCTGTGTGACCTCGGGCTGCTATCGCCACCTCTCAGAGCCTCAGCTTCCTTCCCCTTCTGTAAAATGGAGAGTCTAATGATACCCACCTGGCAAGGGGGTTCAGGGAAGTCAGTGAGCTCCTTCGTGTAAGGAGCTGGTGTCTGCACGTGGCCCCGGGTCAGAGATTTGTAATGGGGATTGAAATGACTGATAAGTGGCCAGGCATGTTGGCTCACACCCTTAATCCCAGCACTTTGGGAGGCCAAGGCAGGTGGAACACCTGAGGTCAGGAGCTTAAGATTAGCCTGGCCAACGTGGTGAAACCCCATCACTACTAAAAAGACAAAAATTAGTCGGGCATGGGGGTGTGTCCCAGCTACTTGGGAGGCTGAGGGAGAGGAATCGCTGGAACTTGAGAGATGGAGGTTGCAGTGAGCTTAGATCATGCCACTGCTCTCCAGCCTGAGCAACAAGACTGAAACTTTGTCTCAAAAGAGCAAGCAAGCAAGCAATTACTGATAACCTTACAGATTGTCAGAGGTACACAAGGGACTCAGAGGGGGACCACACCCATCCTTTCACACACAGAGAGGAGAGCAACCTACCTACCCAAGACCACACAGCCACCGGCTGTCAGCAACTGCATCACCCCAGCCTCTCCATTATGGCCCGGGCCTTCTGACCTGCCCTGGAAGGGCCCTTGGGCCTCCCGCTACCACCTCCTCCCTGTTCCTCAATTTAGCTCTTCTCTGTGGCCACTGGTCATGGCCAAAGGCTAGGGATCTTATGAGTTTGAGGCAGCCTGAGCATCTGTCTGTGCTTTCACCCAGAGCCAGAGCACCAGGTCCCATGCATATCAGCTGTGATTCTCTACCGGTTCAAAACCACCTAAAGGCTGGCTGGTTGTGCATGTGGAAGAGGGGGTGGTGTTCTTCCCTCAGGTTAGCAACATGATAGATTAAAAAGCACACGGGAGGCTGAGCAGTGGCTCAGGCCTGTAATTTCAGCACTTTGGGAGGCTGAGGCTGGTGGGTCACCTGAGGTAGGACTTGAAAACCAGCCTGACCCACACGGTGAAACCCCATCTACTAAACATACAAAAATTAGCTGGGCGTGGTGGCATTTGCCTGTAATCCCAGCTACTCGGGAGGCTGAGGTGAGAGAATCACTTGAACCCAGGAAGCAGAGGTTGCAGTGAGCCGAGATCACACCACTCCACTGCAGCCTGGGTGACAGAGTGAGACTTTGTCTCAAAAAAAAAAAAAAAAGAAAAGTGCATGGGCTCTGGAGGCAGAGAGACGGAATTGAATCCCAGCTTTTACTTCTCAGCTGTGTGCCCGTGGAAAAGTGCACTTCTCTGAGCTTCAGTTTTCTCATCTGTGAAATGGGAACAACATTTGGCTTGCCAGCGGTCTTAGGATGACTGGGAAGTGTCTGGCACGTAATAGGTGCTCAACGTGTGTGCTTTCCCATGGCCATCTAAGAGTCCTCAGGGCTGCCCTCCTGCCCTTCCCCCACAACTCCTGTGCCTGCCTCTTAAATGGGTACTCAGTGTGATAAGAAGGCACAGGTGAGGGAGCCAGGCTGGATCCACACCCACCCACGCCCATTGTTAGGAAAACAAGCTTTTAATGCCTGGCGCTGCTGCTGGTGGCTGAGAGTATAAAATGGGACCCAGAGCCAGCCTCCCCCTTCCTCTAAGGCACACCGAGGCAATAGTGTTTAAAAGGAAAGGAGGCAGTGGCTTGGAGGCTCCAGAGACTGAGCCGTTCCTATGGCAAGAGGGGACCATCTGGCAGCTGTTGCATGCTACCTTCCTCCTGGGACCCACAGCCTCTTCATCAGTGATGTCTTCAGGTTCACTGTCCCCAAGCTGCTTAGGTGAGTCCAGACTTCGGGAGCTCTGCTAAGGCTGGTGGTCTCTTAATGGCATCCCTCCAGAGTCGGAGGGCTTCAGCTTTTATGCCTCTGCCTATAGATCTCGTGCTCGGGACGCTGGAGGGTGGGTGAGAAGGATACTGAAAAAGGAAAATGATTAATGAGAAAGTGACTGTGCCCCAGAAGGGCAAATAAGCAAGCTCTCACATGACTGCAGCAATTAGCTTTTGTTGTAAAATGCCCCAAAAGTGAGTGGCTTAAAATTATAAGCATTCATTTATTTAGTTCATGGTAATGTGGGTCAGTAACGTGGACTGGGCTCAGATGGGTGGTTCTTCTTTTCTTGGCTGGGTTTTCTCATGTGCCTGCAGTTGTGTGTCTGAAGCTGGGATGGCTTTCTGTTCCATGTGGGTTCCTATCCTCCAAAAAGCTAGCTCAGACTTGCTCATGTGGCTGCTCGGGAGGCTTCTAAGCAATAGGCCGAAAGCCACATTTTCTCTTGAGTCTCACAGCTGGCACAGCTTTACCTCCACTCTACTCTGTTGGTCAAAGGTGGTTTTGTGGCCAGCCCGGATTCAAGCGGTGTCTGCTCAGCGGCCGTAACAGAGCATCACCGATGACTGAGTAGCTTCAACAACAGAAATGTATTTTTCTCATGATTCTGGGGGCTGGAAGTTCCAGGTCATGTATCCGCAAGTTGACTCCATCTGAGGCCTCTGCCTTTGGCGTTCAGTTGGCCGTCACCTCCCTGGGTCCTCATATGGTCTTTCCTCTGTGTGTGCCCTGGTGTCTCCCTGTGTGTCTACATTTTCTCCTCTTACAAGGACCCCAGTCAGACTGGATGAGGACCCAGCCTAAGGACCTCATTTTAACTTTATTGCCTCTTTAAGGGCCCTATTTCCAAATACAGTCACATTCAGAGATACCGGGGGTTGGGGCTTCGACATACGAATTTTGTGAGGACACAATTTAGCCCATAACAAAGCGGGAGAATGGGGGAAATAACCGAGATCATGATTGTGAAAAAGTCAACCACGCCGACCGATCCTCCACACCTGGCCTGGTTTGGGCAAAGGCAACACACATGGGCACCTCCTCTCACCAGCTGTACCTTCTCCCTCCTTCCCCTGCAAGCCTTTTCCTGGAGTTTATTGGTGATCTCAAGCCTCCGGCCTGGAAGGACTGCCTCCTCGCGGTGCTGATGTTTCTCTCGGCCTGCCTGCAAACGCTGTTGAAGCAGCAGAACACGTACCGGCTCAAGGTGCTGCAGATGAGGCTGCAGTCGGTCATCACTGGCCTGGTGTACAGAAAGGTGAGCCCCGGGGGACAAGTGCAGGTCTTCCCAGCAGGGAAAAGGAACATAACTGAACCGGTTGGTAGTAATGCTATCAGCAGCTGAGAACGCTTTCAGTCCTTACTTATTAGAGTCACTCACGATATATTCTCACTTCCTTTGTTATTTCTCTTTATTTGTATGTATTTATTTTTTTGAGACAGAGTCTCTATCCACCGTGACCTCCCATAGTGCTGGGATTACAGGCATGAGCCACCTCGCCCGGCCTCCCTTCCTTCTTAAGTCTGAGTCATATTCTGCTGTGCAGATGGATCACACTGTGTTTATCTTTTCATCTGACGGTGGACCCGTCAGTTGATTTTGCCTTTTGGCTGTTGTGAGTCACGCCGCTGTGAGCACACGTGTGTTAATAGCTCCCAGAGTTCCTGCTTTCTATTCTTTTGGGATGGATGGCAGTGGCTTTGGTAGAGCAAATGGCAATGCTGTGTGTAAGTGTTTTGAGGGACCACCATTTGTAAAGCGTTTTGTCGTCGTCGTCGTCGTCGTCGTCGTCGTCGTTGTAGTTGTTGTTGTTGAGATGGAGTCTCACTGTGTCACCCAGGCTGGAGTGCAGTGGCATGATCTCACCTCACTGCAACCTCCTCCTCCCACGTTCAAGCCATTCTCATGTCTCGGCCTCCTGAGTAGCTGAGATTACAGGCACTGGACACCACACCTGGCTCATTTTTGTATTTTTAGTAGAGACAGGGTTTCACCATGTTGGACAAGCTGGTCTCGAACTCCCGGCCTCAGGTGATCCACCCACTTCGGCCTCCCAGAGTGCTGGGATTACAGGTGTGAGCCACGTCACCTGGCTCTTGTAAAGTGTTTTAATGATCCTGTTTTACTGTTCTTCAGCTGGGGTTGTGATCTCAGCCCTGCTTCTCTCTGCTCCTGTTAAGGGACTTCCCGTAGGCAGCCAAGTCCCCGCCTCTGGCCAGGAGACAGCATGCCTGGAAGTGAAGTTGGGTCGGTCCTGCCTCAGTGCTGCTTCTGTTTTAGGTAAATATCCTGTGGGGTCAGGAGAGAAAATCCCAAGTGCACCTGTGGAACACCATGGGCATCCCACAACTCAGGACTGTGGGAGAGATGGGGTGTTGGAGGAAAGGTAAACCTGGAAGCCAGTTAGCCCCACTCTGTCCCTTGACCCGGCTTTTTTTTTTTTTTGAGATGGAGTCTTGCTCTGTCACCCAGGCCTGGAGTGCAGTGATGCAATCTTGGCTCACTGCAACCTCCACCTCCCAGGTTCAAGAGATTCTCCTGCTTCATCCGCCTGAGTAGCTGGGACCACAGTTGAGTGCTACCACACCTGGCTAATTTTTGTATTTTTAGTAGAGCTGGGGTTTCACCATGTTGGCCAGGCTGGTCTCCAACTCCTGACCCTAGGCCATCCACCCACCTTGGCCTCCCAAAGTGCTGGGATTCAAGGTGTGAGCCACTGCGCTCAGCCAAGCCCTGCTCCGTTCTAATCCCACCGCCTGTGAAAGGCTTCTGGAAGCTCACAGAAAAAATGGCCCCAGTATGACGGCTCCCGCTCACTTGCTCCCAGAGTTCTGGGGACACACAGTGAGGAGTGATTGTTTTTCTCACTCATCTGGATGTGATGAGCCTGGTCAAAGAAGTTTGCTGTTGCTGACTTGCAGCTGGTCAGGCCCCTGCGCTGTGGAAATTGCCCCCACTAATCCTTATGCCTCAGTTTGCTCAGCTAACTCAGATCTCCTGTGCTGCCTCAGGCTGGGTTAGGCTCCTCCCCGTCATGCCATGCGGGAATCTCCCATGTGATACTTACTCACTTGATTGATTGATTGATTGATTGATTGAGATGCGATCTTACTCTATCACCCAGGCTGGAGTGCAGTGGCACAATCTCAGCTCACTGCAACCTCTGCCTCCCGGGTTCAAGTGATTCTCCTACCTCAGCCTATTTCGTAGCTGGGATTACAGGCACATGCCACCACGGCCTGCTAATTTTTATTTTTAGTAGAGACGGGGTTTCTTCATGTTGGTCAGGCGGGTACCAAATTCTTGACCTTGTGGTCCACCTGTCTCAGCCTCCCAAAGCGCTGGGATTACAGGCTCACACGCACCTGACCCGTGTGACACTTTAATGAAGTAAGGTGTGTAGGTGAAGCTGCCTGATCATCTTCCCACAACGGGGCAGGGCTAGGGGCTGTGTTGTCTGGAAATTCCTCAGCTCTTTATGCTGGTAAGGGAAGAAGGAAGAGGGAGCCCTCGGGGGACATGTGGCGAGGTTTGGTGGGGACATAGCCCACCAGATTGTACTTGGAGTTCCCATGTAACTTGTAACCGCTCTCACAGAAGGTGGCCTAGAACCTCAGGGAGTGGGGGTTGCTCATTATCACCTAGGGGTTGGGGGAAGAGAAGCTGAGGCTGCACAGAGCCAGCAGGCAGGGCAGGGGAACCAGGGCCGGGTGCGGTGGCTCACGCCTGTAATTCCAGCAGTTTGGGAGGCTGAGGCAGGTGGACCATTGAGGTCAGGAGTTTGAGACCAGCTGGCCAACTTGGTGAAACCCCGTCTCTACTAAAAATACAAAATTAGCCAGGCCTGCTAGTGCATGCCTGTAATCCCGGCTACTCAGGAGGGTGATGCAGGAGAATCGCTTGAATATGGGACACTGAGGTTGCGGTGAGCCGAGGTCATGCCATTGCACTCCAGACTGGGCAACAAGAGCGAAACTCCGTCTCAAAGAAGGAAAGAAAAATGAAAACGAACTTGCTCTGCCAATGTGGCTGCAGGTGCAACCCCTGATGTGTCCCCCCTGCCTTGCTCCTGCTCCAACATCACCCATAACCCCCAGCTGTGGATTTGAAGTCCTGCTGTTCAGACAGCATGGATTTGCAGAGCTGCCAGCCTGGTGTCTGTCCTGCAGCAGGAGACACAGAGGAGGGAGCCCTGGGTTTGAACCAAAGGCAGCCTGTGGTGTCCCCCTGCAGGCCCTGGTCCACTTGTGTTTTGTGACACTCCCCCATGTCCTCACACAAGCCACTCCCATTTTCAGCATGATTACAGATGCTCCTTGACTCAGGACGGGGTCATGTCCCCATAAATCTATCATAAATTGTTAATAGCAGCCAAGTGCAGCAGCTCACATCTGTAATCCCAGCAGTTTGGGACGTCAATGTGGGAAGATTGCTTGATCCCAGGAGTTCAAGTTCAAGACCAGCCTGGGCAACACAGAGAGATCCTGTTTCTGGGGGAAAAAAAAAAAAAAAAAGGAAAAAAATACTAAGCTGAAAATGCATTTGTTTGTTTTTTGAGACAGAGTCTCACACTGTCATCCAGGGTGGAGTGCAGTGGTGCAATCTTGGCTCACTGCAACCTCTGCCTATCAGGTTCCAGTGATTCTCCTGCCTCAGCCTCCCGAGTGGCTGACATTACAGGCGTGAGCACTGGGTAAATTTTGTATTTTTAGTAGAGATTGGGTTTCACCATGTTGGCTGGGCTGGTCGCAAACTTCTGACCTCAGGTAGGCTGCCTATATCAGCCTCCTAAAGTGCTGGGATTACAGGCGTGAGCCACCGTACCTGTCCTATTTATTTTTATTTTTATTTTTGGAGGTGCAGTCTGGTTCTGTTGCCCGGGCTGCAGTGCAGTGATCCCCTCTTGGCTCACTGCCTGCAACCTCTGCCTCCCGGGTTCAAGTGATTCTCCTGCCTCAGCCTACCAGGTAGCTGGGACTACAAGTACCCTACCACACCTAGCTAATTTTTGTGCTTTTAGTAGAGACAGGGTTTCACCATGTTGCCCAGGCTGGTCTTGAGCTCCTGAGCTTAGGCAATCTGCCCACCTCAGCCTCCCAAATGCAGGGATTACATGTGTGAGCCACCATACCCGGCCCGCAAATGCATGTAATACACCTACCCTGCCAAGCATTGGATGTTAGCCCCGCCGAATTTCGGTTGAGAACAAACCAAGAAGTACTAAAAGGAGAACAAATCCCACTCACCCTTCCCCACCTTGGATCGTGACTTTGACATTTCAGAGGTCCAGCCTACGTGAATGTTTGTAGAAATAGATAATAAACTGGGATAAATGTACCACCTTTAAGCGTACAATTCAATGGCGTTTGGTAGATTCACAATATTGTGCAACCAGCGCCACCAGCTGTTTCTAAACTTTCTCATCATCCCAAACAGAAATGCTGTCCTCATGAAGCAAGAGCTTACCTACTTTTAAATTTCTATTTACTTATTTATTTATTATGAGACCGAGTCTTTCTCTGTCTCCCAGGCTAGAGTACAATGGCGCAATCTCGGCTCACTGTTACTTTCACCTCCCAGGTTCTAAGCAATTATCCTGCCTCAGCTTCCGGAGTTGGGATTACAGGTGCATGCCACCACACCCAGCTAATTTTTGTATTTTTAGTAGAGACGGGGTTTCACCGTGTTGGTCATGCTGGTCTTGAACTCCTGACCTCATCGTGATCCACCTGCCTCAGCCTCCCAAAATGCTGGGATAACAGGCATAAGCCACCATGCCTGGCCTAAATTTTTTATTTTTTAAGAGATGAGGTCCTGCTCTGTTACCCAGGCTGGGGTGCAGTGGCATGATTATAGCTCACCGTAGCCTCAATCTCATGGGCTCAAGTGATCCCTCGTGCCTCGGCCTCCCAAGTAGATGGGACTACAGGTGCACGTGGCTAATTTTTATCTTTTTTATAGAGACAGGGTGTCACTATGTTCCCAGGCTGGTCTCAAACTCCTGGGTTCCAGCGATTCTCCCACCTCAGCCTCTTGAAGTACTGGGATTAAGGGCATGAGCCACTGTGCCTGGCCCTCTTGCAATTTATTGAATAGTATAGTAACAGTGAAAAACAGAAAGATTGTGTCAGTCCTGGAAGCACAGTTTCTACTGAATGTGATCGTTTTTGTGCCATTGTAAAGTCAAAAAATTGTGTGACCATCTGCACTTGCAACTACTGGTAGGCTTAGGCACTTGGATTTTAGATCCAGAAACATCCAAACACTTGCTGCTGGGTGGGAAGAGGCCGTAGGGGTCAGAGCTCTTAGCTGCTAGCAAGAGAAGCCCACTCAGGCTGAGTTTAAAAACCGAGGCCGGGCACTGTGGCTTATGACTGTAATCCCAGCACTTTGGGAGGTCGAGGTGGGTGGATCACCTGAGGTAAGGAGTTTGAGACCAGTCTGACCAACATGATGAAACCCTATCTTACTAAAAATTAGCCCGGCATGACGGCACGTGTCTGTAGTCCCAGCTACTTGGGAGGCTGAGGCAGGAAAATTGCTCGAACATGGGAGGCAGAGGTTGCAATGAGCCAAGATCATGCCATTGCACTCCAGCCTGGGTGACAGAGCAAAGCTCCATCTCAAGAAAAAAAACCAAAGAAAGAAAAGAAAACGAATTTATGGGCAGCTGAGAAGGATCGAGGAGACACAGAGACTAAAAATGACAGGTAGCCAGCTGGACAGCCACAGCCACATCAAGCCCAAACATGCAGAGGCTGGCCTCGGGGGTGACACAGAAATGGCCGGGCATGGTGGTTCATGCCTGTAATTCCAGCATTTTGGGAGGCCTAGGTGAGCGGATCACTAGAGACCAGGAGTTCAAGACCAGCCTGACCAATATGGCAAAACCCCATCTCCACTAAAAATACAAAATTAGCCAGGCATGGTTGCAGGTACCTGTAACTCCAGCTACTTGGGAGGCTGAGGCAGGAGAACTGCTTGAGCCTGGGAGGTGGAGGTTGCAGTGAGCTGAGATCACACCATTGGACTACAGTCTGATCAACAGAGTGACTCTGTCTCAAAAAAAAAAAAAAAAAAAGGAACATAGAGACAATTTCTATGCAGAATTGTAAGTGAGTTTCTCTCCTTTTGGGGGCAATATCAGGGGATTTCCAGAATCTGGGAGTTGGCACCAAGCATGTGGCTGAGAATCCTGGACAGCAGCAACATCCAGGTGTACTTAGCAGAGAAATAAGGGATGTGCCTGGCTGGGGTATCAACAAAGCCGTCAATTCCAGCTGGCTGTTGATGTTGATACTATACATCCTGTATATGAATTCTCCCATCAGAAACTCTAACTAGTTAGAAAGGCAAAGAAGAAAGAAAATCATGTTCCCGTTACCCAAAGGAAAGGGCAAGGAGGCGGGAAGGTGGAAGGGAACTTCCTGGTGCTGCGGCCTGAATCTCCACTTGTGCTGCTGTCTTCCCCACTAGACTCTGTACTTCCAGAAGGGGCTGGAGATGGGCACAATACCAGCCCCTCCCTTCTCTCCAGAAATATTCCCCAACCCTGACATTCACAGTAATTGCTTCTTTCTGTTCCTCTTTTTTTTGAGGCAGGTTCTTGCTCAGTCACCCAGGCTGGAGTGCAGTGGTGTGATCTTGGCTCACTGCAGCCTTGACCTCTTGGGCTCAAGTGATCGTCTCCCCTCAGCCTCCTGAGTAGCTGAGACTATAGGAATTCACCACCATTCCCGGCTAATTAAAAAACAACCTTTTTTTTTTTT